>NW_024045093.1:669709-890544 GCF_015852505.1 Tachyglossus aculeatus
ATAAAGCACAAGTCTGGGAGCCAGAAGGATTTGAGTTCTAATCTGAGCTCTGTCACTTCTCTGCTGTTGTGACCTTGGGCAAGTCACTTAACTTCTCTGGACCTCACTTACCCCGTCTGTAAACTGGGGATTAAGATTGTGAGCTCCATGTGGGACATGGGCTGTGTCCATCCTGATTAGCTTGTATCTACCCCAGCCCTTAGAACAGTGCATGGTGCATAATAAGCTCTTAACAAAATACCATAAAAACAATAAAAACAAATTTAGGTGAACTAGTGACTATCTCTCCTCAACCAGTTGTTTTGTGATGTCCCACACTTATATGGCCTTTGCAATGAGTCTATAAAAATTTTGCAGAGTCAGGGCACTATCTGCAGAACTGGTAAACATATTTTTGAGAATCAGGGACATTGCCAAAATAGCAGAGAAAATAGTAAAGAAGTATCCTTAGTTGAATGGCTTCAGATGACTTAAAACAGAAATTTAGGAATGAGCTGTAAAAGCCAATGAGATGGGAATCCTACCTTGAGTTGCCACTGTGAATCTTGATACTCTTTGGTGAATTTAGGGTTTTACCATCCTAGCTCTTAGATCGTCACATTATAAAGCTGCTTTAGAGATGAAGGACACAATGCACTTTTTGAGATAGACAGGTTGGATATGTGGTTACAAAACAAGTAAATCATTTAGGTAAAACTTCTCAGGGTAATCAAGGTCAGTTGGCAGCTGACCTACCACGTTCAGTTAACAAAGACCATGTGACCATTTGCTCTGGCAGAGGACTGAAAACTTAATGCCTGGAAGACAGCTCATTGACCATCCTCTTTGCAAATCTGTAGCTGCAGAAAATAGGAAAGACCACTAGGAGACCCTTTGATTAAGGCCTCTCCATCCCTCCTTCCAGTCTACAACTTTACAGGTTTCTCTTTGAGCTGCAGACAGACATTTAAAGGGGATGCCGTACAAGTTCACAGCTCTATTATAATGCTTAGGATTCTTTCTCCTTCTCTCAGAGGAATTTACTTTTTTTTCTTGAAACATGTGCCAAAATAGTTAAGCCCAGGGCTATTTGGGAGATTATCTGTGTCTCTGCCTAATCAATTCCTTTAATATAGGAGCAGCCTTGGGGCCAATAATACTGAATCAGATTCTCCAGATGTGTGTCCATATATGGAAGAGGTATATGTGTGTGCCAATATGCACACACATACCTGTGGGCCATGCACCTGAACTAGATAGGTAGCAGCCCCTGAACCTTGGAGAAGCAGCGTGGTGTAGTGGATAAAGCATGGGCATGGGAGTCAAAAGGTCATAGGTTCTAATCCTGGCAGTGCCACTTGTCTGCTGTGGGCCTTGGGCAAGTCACCTCACTTCTCTGGGCCTCAGTTACTTCATCTGTAAAATGGGGATTAAGACTGTGACCCCCACTTGGGTATTATTATTATTATTATTATTATTATTATTATTATTATTATTATTATTACCCCGAGTGAAGCAGCGATAAGGAGGGCAGGGGGAAATTTCTGAGTGCACGGATTGGGCTGCTGGCTACAGTTCTCCCTGCCTTTCATTCATTCAATCATATTTATTGAGTGCTTACTGTGCGTAAAGCACTGTACTAAGTGCATATTTATTGAGCACTTACTGTATACAGAGCAGTGTGTTAAGCCCTACAATTGAATGAGAACACAATATAATAACATTTATGGAAATTATCTCATACCTACGGTGAGCTTACAGTCTTCCAAAGTGAAGTAAAAGGTCATCGGTCTCCCCCTGCCCCATTCATATTTTCTATCTGGTTAGCTCCAATATTATTAGTTCCTCTCCCCTATAAAATCTTCATCCTCTGGACTGGGCTTCTCATAAAGCTCTCCCTGTGTCTTTAAGACCTAGCTCTTCGTAGATCTAACTGTCTCAAGCCACCACTATGATCAAACCCCTTGCTGCCTCACTCTCCA
Source organism: Tachyglossus aculeatus (assembly GCF_015852505.1). NCBI lineage: Eukaryota > Metazoa > Chordata > Mammalia > Monotremata > Tachyglossidae > Tachyglossus > Tachyglossus aculeatus. The sequence continues at coordinate 671,671 of NW_024045093.1, forward strand.
TCTGTTTTCTGTCCCACTATCCCTCTGTTATGTAAGAAGACAATTTTGTTCTACCTGTTTTGGTCACTGTATTCTCAGACCCTTTCTGCCTTTGTAGTAGTAGTAGTAGTTAGACTGTTAGCTCCACCTGGGTCAGGAACTATGTCTGATCTGATTAACTTGTATCTATTCCAGCACTTTGTGTCAAACACTGTTTTACATAGTTACTATCTATGAAGAGCCTGGAAAAAGTCATGAAATGTGCTGATGTAGCAATTGCCACAAAAATACCAATTGTCAACTCTATGGTGTTTCCAGTAACAATGCATATATCTGAAAGCTGGACAGTGAAAAAATGGGATAGAAAGAACATTGATTTTTTTTTGAAATGTGGTGTTGGAGAAGGCTTTTGCGAGTGCCTTGGACTGCCCAAAAAACAAATAAACGGATTTTGGAACAAATTAAACCAAAGTGGTCTTTGGAAGGCTAAATGACTTGTCTTGGATTAGCATATTTTGGACACATAATCAGGAGGACTAATTCTCTGGAGAAGATGTAAATGCTAGGAAAAGTCCAGGGAAAACGTGGAAGAGGCAGACCGGCAGCTAGATGCATAAAGACCATAACAACAATAAGCAGAAGAACCATTAGAAAAGTTGTAAATTATAACAGAGGACAGGACGTTCTGGAGAAAGTATACCCATGGAGTCACCATGACTCGGAAGTGACTCAACAGCACCTAATGATAATGATATGTCAAATAGTGTTTTACTTATATTGACCCTTTAACAAATACCATAATTAGTAATAGCAATTGTAGGCAGTAGTAAGCAGAGAAGCAGCGTGGCCCAGTGGAAAGAGCCCAGGCTTGGGAGTCAGAGGTCATGAGTTCTAATCCCGGTTCCACCACTGTCAGCTGTGTGACCTTGGACAAGTCACTTAACTTCTCTGCTACCCCATGAGTTACCTAATCTGTAAAATGTGGATTAAGACTGTGAGCCCCACGTGGGCCAAACTGATCATCTTGTATCCTCTACCTGCCCCAGCGCTTAGAACAGTGCCTTGCATATAGTAAGTGCTTAACAAATACCATCTTTATTAGTATTATTAATATTAGTAGTATTGGTTGAGCACCTGCCGGGTCTGATGCACTATCCAGCCAAACTAGAGTCCACACCCAGAAATATTTCCTCATCCTGTAACTGAGGGAGGAGGACCTAGAAAGTAAGTCAGCATCTCTCCCTGCCCACCACTCATTCTACACACATTCCATTCAACTAGCACTCCCATCCTGTATGACAACGTTGACCAGTGTTCCACGTGGCTCCTATTAGGAGCCAGGCACAAGCCCCCCACCTTAGAAGTGCAAGTTAGGAGCTCCCACCACACCTGACCTCTGTTGGTCATTGAGGTCATAGAGGCTTTGATCAGGGTGGATGGATGCACCATATATATCCTTGGAACTTGTTTTTTTTTTCTGTCTCCCCCTTCTTGACTGTGAGCCCATTGTTGGGTAGGGATCGTCTTTATATGCTGATGATTTGTACTTTCCAAGACCTTACTACATTGCTGCACACAGTAAGCACTTAATAAATACGATTGAATGAATGAATGAATGTTTAAAAAGCTCTACAAGATTTGGAATGGACCAGCCACTGTGAAACTGTTCTAGACCTGGACAGGGCCCCACATCCAGCACGAGTGGAGCATGTCCTTGGAAGATAACCATTTCAAATTAGGGGAAGCTCAGCTCAAGGGGACAGCTTTGGTAGACAGCCTCTCTACCTTTTTTTATGGCATTTGTTAAGGGCTATTTGCCAAATAGTGTTCTAAGCTCCGGGGTAGGTACAGGCCAATTTAGCTCAGGCGCATTCCCTGTCTCACATGGGGCTCACAGTCCAGGTAGGAGGGAGAACAGGTATTGAATCCCCATCTTACATTTGACTAAACTGAGGCACCGAGAAGTCAAGTGATTTTGCCCAAGATTACACAGCAAGCAATTGGCAGAGTCAGGTTTAGAACCTGGGCCCTTTGACTCCAAGGCCTGTGCTCTTTCTGCTAGGGCACACAGCTTCCCTACTTCCCCTGATCAACTCTATGGGCAATAGATAAGTTTAAAACGGTTAGTGAGGCAAGAGTCCACGCTCAAGACAGACCACAGGGGAAACTGTGGGAGGGTCTTGGAAACTGTAAAAATGGAGTTTGGAGAATGGAGTTTCTAGCTCTAGGTCTGGTGGCTGGGGGGAGAGGATTCTTTTGAGTCTCTCTTCTTCTCCCTTTCCTTCCCCACACTGAAAGTCATTTGTCACAGAGATGGAACTAGAATTCCCACTGTCATCACCAACCTGCCAGAACAGGATTTCCTGACGTGGCTGCCTTCCCTGACCTATTCCTGTGACTCATTCCAGAGCCTTTTCTGGCACTTGTGACCAGCCCCCAAGTCTATAGTGGTCTGGATTATCCTTCTGGCCTGGGTTAGGGAGCACTGAGAAGTCTCTCAGGTCGCCAGTCAACCCTGTCTCTGGGGTCCTCTGAACTGAAACTCTTTATGGTCTTTTGGCTTAATCTTCCTTGTCCAATCCCTTGTGCCTGAGTATCTGAAAGTCCACTTCTGGGCATATGCCTAATTACCTTCACTGACCCCCTCCACATCTGAAAGGGCAGCAGGACTTTCCTGACACCAAAGACCAAAAATATGGAGGTCTTGGGTGACTACTTTCTGTTTATGTCTCTCAGGCTGGTGACAATATTAAATGCCAGGTAGTTGTGGTAAGAAACATTTTACAATATTAAATGCCAGATAGGTGTGGTAAGAAACCTATTTTTTTTCACATTCGCCGCTGCTCCCATCTATCTCTATATCCTTGGGTTGGTCATCCCTAAATTCTCTTCCCTCCCCTTCATCTCTATCCTCCCCTCCCTCCAGCTCCAAGACCCCAATTATCCTACCCTCTCACCTTTCCTCCAGTCAATCAGAGGTATTTATTGAGTGCTTACTGTGTGAGAGCACTGTACTATGTTTCTGGGAGAGTACAATATAACAGAGTTGGTAACCACATTCCCTGCCCACAGTGAGTTTATAGTCTGAAACAGCAGGTCTCTTGCCCTTTCTTCCCCTTCCTTTCTCTGTTCTAGTTTCAGCACCTCATCGTGAGCTTTTCTCCGGAGGTGAGCTGTGGAAAAAGTGGGAAGGGTGAGAAAGCAAGTAGCAGATGAGACTCTTTTGACTCAAACCAAACATTTTCCATTCATTTTAAGAGGCTGTCTTTAGATTGTGGGGGAATGAGAGGTGTAAGAAACAAGAGAAAAGGAAGACTTGAATCTGTTCTGAAGGAGGGGCTAGACATAGAGCTGACCAACACTTTCACACAGGTGCCTCTGCCACCCAGATTATCTAAAGATTCCCCAAGACGGATCTTGCAAACCTAGTTCCTGTGTTGTGCTTCTGTTCTTGTCACAGCCCCAATTGAAACAATTAGTGCATTATGTGGGTTGTTTGGGCTGGGTCTTTCTAACCACTATCCATCATTTTTAAATCTCTGGGGATGGTCAGTTTCTGAACTGGGTAGGGCCTGGATAGAGGGATAGAGTGCCTCATGACCCAGGCCTGCCATGTCTATAAGGAATTCAACAGAGACACATTAGAGGACAGAGTCCTCTCTGTCTATGGAGAAACCTTTCACAGTCAGTGGTATTTATTGAGCACTTACTGTGTGTAGAGCACTATATTAAATGCTTGAGAGAATACAATGTAACAGTAAACAGACACATTCCCTGCACAAAATGAGCTTACAGTTTGGAAGTCTCTTCTCCAATAGCTGACTCCTCCAAAGAGGAGGGCCATGTTGATGGCAGCCAAGCAACCCTTCCCCACACTCGGGATCACCTAGCAGGACTCAGGGTTCCACTGCACCTCTATCCTGCAAGTGTTCCAGAACTGTCTTACCAGTGGAATGGTTTCCCCTGGAACTAGAGGCAATGATTCTGCCTCTTGCACCAACCTGGCTTTTTAAAAAATGGTATTTGCTAAGCACTTACTGTGTGCCAGGCACTGGCACTGGGGAAGATGCAAGCTAATCAGGTTGGACACAATCTATGTGCCACAAGGGGCTCACGGTCTTAATCCTCATTTTATCAATGAGGTAACTAAGGCACAGTCAATAGGTGGAGTAACCGGGGTTAGAAACTGGGTCCTCTGACTCCCAGACATGCGTTGTTTCCAGAGTCATGCTACGTCTCACAGTGGACCCAAACTGGTCCGTAACAGTCTCATTTTCAGGAGCTGATGCAGACTTATGCAAAGTCTGATCCCTCAAATTGGACGCTGACATATTTAAGCCACTTTCTTTGGGCTGGGATAGTTTGCCAAGCGGTCCCAATGCTTCTGATTTGATCTTGGGTTCCTCCAAGTTGTTATTGTTTTCTGATTTGCTTAATCTAGTGCAGAATCAATGAATGAAAGCACACTTTGAGTGCCTTCATAGCTAAGCATCATGATATGCATGTGGAACGCTATCACGGATCATTCTTCCTAATGTCCCTCTCTGATTGTTGATTGGCAAGAGTTAGGATTTGTTTGTTTAGAAATTCACAAGGAATTCCTAATTTCTATTACCTGCTTTGCAGGAATCAAATTAGGAAACATCCCATTCTACTGCTAATGACTATGTTATGTCTGGTACAATGTGATATTTGATGGAGCTATAGGAAAAAGAATAGGCAAAAGGCAACACTCTGTGGCTAAAGAAACATTTATTTTATTCTTTAAACTAGAATAGGTCTGACAGTGCGCTACTGAGCTGGCTCCTCTCATTTCTCCTCATTTGAGATGAGAGAAGAATTTTTTAAAAAATGAAAACAGCTGTAACAGGAACAAAACCAGCTCTGAACATGTAAAGGTTGCTAAATAAGCTGAAGTGAGGATGAATACCTCTACAGACAAGAAACTCTTTAGTAGATCATGTAGTGGTATTTCTTCAGCACCTACTGAACGCAATACACTACAATGAGGTTTTGGGAAATACAACAGACATATGAGACATGTGCTTCACTGAGATTTGAATTCCCTATACAGTTTTCCTAAAAACGTTACCTGAAATCCATGCTTGCCACTTCCCTTGTACAAATATTACCATTTTCACAGGGTGATACCTATTTATCTTCAGAAGTCGGTTTTCTGCTCCATAGCTTCCTGATGGCATTTTTCATCTGGGCATTTCTCAGGGTGTAGATAAGGGGGTTTAGCATAGGGGTTATAATCGTGTAAAATAGTGCAATAGCTTTATCCAAGGGGAAGGTGGAGGCAGGCCGCATATACATAAATATACATGGAACGAAGAACAGGACAACGACGATGATGTGGGAGACGCAGGTGGAGAGTGCTTTGCGCCTACCCTCTTTACTGTGTGTTTTCAGGGAGCGCAGGATCACGACGTAGGAAATCATCAACATGACGAAGTTTGACAGGCAGAGCAACCCACTGTTGGTGGCTACAAAGAGGCCAAGGGTGTGGGTGTCCGTGCAGGCAAGGTTCAGCAAAGGGTTCAAATCACACATGAAGTGATCAATGACGTTGGGGCCGCAGAAGGGTAAATCGATCATGAAGAGAATCTGGATGGTCGCATGCACCAGGCCTCCTGTCCAGACAACCCCTATCAGCAGACCACACACGCGCCGGTTCATGATGGTCGTGTAATGCAGCGGCTTACATATTGCCACATAACGGTCATAGGCCATTACCGTGAGGAGAATGATTTCAGCGCCACCAAAAAAATGCTCTCCAAAGACCTGAGTCATACAGCCTTTGAAATAAATGATTTTCTTCTCACGGAGAGAGTCAGTGATCAGTTTAGGTGTGTTGACAGAAGAATAGCAGGCATCAATAACTGACAAATAGGCCAGAAAGAAATACATGGGGGAATCCAAAGTCTGACTGGCAGTTATGGTTACCACAGTGATCAGATTTCCCACCATGGTGATGATGTAATTGATTAAAAAGACAACAAAGATTACTTTCTGCAACCTTGGATTCGGTGTAAGTCCCAATAGAATGAATTCTGTCACATTGTTTTCATTACCCATCAACTCAGGGTAGGCAGTGAAGGTATAGGTGAGAGCTGTGGATTCTGTATAGAGAATGATAGTTTTGCTTTGAAGCGATCAAGTAACAGAACTCAAAGTACCACTTCTCTAGCATCTTGTCAATTTTCTTTGAACCCCAGGACAAGATGGGAAAGTATTTACTGTACTCAATTCATACATTGGGAAATCGAAGCACGTCAGGTTAACTAAACAACTCCTGAAATCCAAAGGACAATTTCTCTCCCCCGCTTCAAAGGCTTATTGAAGGTGCATCTCTTCTAAGGGGCCATCTCTGACTAAGCCCCTCTTTTCTCTTCTCCCACTACCTTGTGCATCACCCTGACCTGATCCCTTTATTAATTCCCCCAACCCCAGGCCCAGCCCCACAACACTTACATATATTTCTGTAATTTATTTATTTATATTAATATCTGTCTCCCCATCTAGACTGTACACTCACTGGTGGGCAGGGAGTGTCTATTTTTCTTATATTGTACTCTCCCAAGTGCTTAGTACAGTGTTCGGTACACAGTAAGCATTCAATAAATAAGATTGAACGAATGAATGTACTTACCCAGAGGTGTCCTAAATGGTCCTAAGTGGTGGAGTTGGCAACACAGTCAATATCTTCGGAGCCTTTTTTGATGCAGTCATCCCTGGAGTACACTCTGTTGATTTACATACCCTTTTCAGTAGACAAGAAGCTCAGTAATTCTGTTTATTCCAGTCTCATAAATGTCAACTGATAACCACATTCACATTCCCCCTAAGAGAAAAGTGCATTAGGTTGATGGTTCAGGACCTTCTAAAATCCTACTGGGCAGAGGATGATATACAGACAAGATAGCAGACAAGAAACCTATAACCTTTTGTATTCACCTGATGCTCTTCTGTGATTATTTCTCCTCTTATGGCAGCTCTAGGTTTCTTCCTCCTTCTTACGGGATCAGTGCACATATATTTTCTGGAGAAAGACAGTTCTGCCAAGGAAATAGATAGTAGGTAACCCAGGAATCTCACATAGAAACATGAAATACACAATTAACTCAAAATTTAATATAAAACAATAGCAGACTCCCTTCCCATTGATAGGAGTGGTAATTGCTACCTCTCCAACTTCTACTGGTGGTAGGGCCAAGCTTGAAGTCTCTGTTATAAGTTTTAATGCATAGATATTGGTACAAAGAAATATTGGAAGGTGATATCCAACCTTTCAAAAACAATCAAGCTCTGGGAAAAGACTTGAATAGTGGCTGAGGGCAGGAAATGTGTCTGCCTATTGTTATACTGCATTCTACTTAGTGGTTAGTATAGTGCCTTGCACACAGTAAGTGCTCAATAAATATGACTGATTGGTAGTCCTTTTTTATAAGGTATTTTTAAGTACTTACCATGTGCCAGCACTGTACTAAGTGCTGGGGTAGATACAAGCTGATCAGACTGGACTCAGGCCCTCTCCCACATGGGGCTCCCATTAATTTTCATTTTACAGGTGAGGTAACTGAGGCACAGAGAAGTTAAATGCCTTGCGCAAGGTCCCACAGCAGACAGGTGGCACAGCTCGGATCAGAATCCTGGTCTTTCTGATTCCCAGCCTGTTCTCTATCCACTAGGCCACACCCCTTCCTAAGTCCTTGGTGGCAAATGCACAGTAGCCCTGCTGGAACAAGGAACCTCAGATAGGTCACGATGTGGCCAGTGAGTAGATGAGAACAACAACTCTCTCCTCGACCCCCTCCAGTCTGGCTTCCGTCCCCTACATTCCACGGAAACTGCCCTCTCAAAGGTCACCAATGACCTCCTGCTTGCCAAATCGAACGGCTTATACTCTGTTCTAATCCTCCTCGACCTCTCAGCTGCCTTTGACACTGTGGACCACTCCCTTCTCCTCAACATGCTATCTGAACTTGGCTTCACAGACTCCGTCCTCTCCTGGTTCTCCTCTTATCTCTCCAGTCGTTCTTTCTCAGTCTCTTTTGCAGGCTCCTCCTCCCCCTCCCATCCTCTTACTGTGGGGGTTCCCCAAGGTTCAGTGCTTGGTCCCCTTCTGTTCTCAATCTACACTCACTACCTCATTCGCTCCCACGGCTTCAACTATCATCTCTACGCTGATGACACCCAGATCTACATCTCGGCCCCTGCTCTCTCCTCCTCCCTCCAGGCTCGCATCTCCTCCTGCCTTCAGGACATCTCCATCTGGATGTCTGCCCGCCACCTAAAGCTCAACATGTCGAAGACTGAACTCCTTGCCTTCCCTCCCAAACCTTGTCCTCTCCCTGACTTTCCCATCTCTGTTGACGGCACTACCATCCTTCCCGTCTCACAAGCCCACAACCTTGGTGTCATCCTCGACTCCGCTCTCTCATTCACCCCTCACATCCAAGCCATCACCAAAACCTGCCGGTCTCAGCTCCGCAACATTGCCAAGATCCGCCCTTTCCTCTCCATCCAAACTGCTACCCTGCTCATTCAAGCTCTCATCCTATCCTGTCTGGACTACTGCACCAGCCTTCTCTCTGATCTCCCATCCTCGTGTCTCTCTCCACTTCAATCCATACTTCATGCTGCTGCCCGGATTATCTTTGTCCAGAAACGCTCTGGGCATATTACTCCCCTCCTCAAAAATCTCCAGTGGCTACCAATCAATCTGCGCATCAGGCAGAAACTCCTCACCCTGGGCTTCAAGGCTCTCCATCACCTCGCCCCCTCCTACCTCACCTCCCTTCTCTCCTTCTTCTGCCCAGCCCGCACCCTCCGCTCCTCCGCCGCTAATCTCCTCACTGTACCTCGTTCTCGCCTGTCCCGCCATCGACCCCCGGCCCACGTCATCTCCCGGGCCTGGAATGCCCTCCCTCTGCCCCTCCGCCAAGCTAGCTCTCTTCCTCCCTTCAAGACCCTATGGAGAGCTCACCTCCTCCAGGAGGCCTTCCCAGACTGAGCCCCTTCCTTCCTCTCCCCTTTGTCCCCCTCTCCATCCCCCCATCTTGCCTCCTTCCCTTCCCCACAGCACCTGTATATATGTATATAAGGTTGTACATATTTATTACTCTATTTATTTATTTATTTATTTTACTTGTACATTTCTATCCTATTTATTTTATTTTGCTGGTATGTTTGGTTTTGTTCTCTGTCTCCCCCTTTTAGACTGTGAGCCCACTGTTGGGTAGGGACTGTCTCTGTGTGTTGCCAATTTGTACTTTCCAAGTGCTTAGTACAGTGCTCTGCACATAGTAAGCGCTCAATAAATGCGATTGATTGATTGATTGATTGATTTAGGAAGCTATCAAGCTGGGGTTTCAGCAAAGAGATACTACCAAGATTAATGCTAATAATAATAGTAACAACAATAATAACAATAGTGGTATTTGTTAAGCATTAGTCTGTGCTAGGCACTACACTAAGTCTGGGGTGGATACAAGCAAATCGGGTTGGACACTGTCCCTGTCCAATGTGAGGCTCACAGTGTCAATGCTCATTTTATAGATGAGCTACCTGAGGCCCAGAGAAGTGAAGTTATTTGCCCAAGGTCACACAGAAGACAGGTGGCAGAGCCGGAATTAGAACCCATGACCTTGGTTGATGAAAATGGCAGTGGTTTAAAGACTACCTACCACAAAATAGGAAATGCATCAACACCTCCGAGCTACTGATGATCAAGTCAAAACAATTGTTTACAAAATCCTGCCATGGGATTTAGAGTTTAGGCTAGGTTATGCAGATAAACAGTGGTGGGATACCAGAGTGGAAGAGATCTGGTAAATGCTGAATGCCACAGTCCAAGGGCAAGGGAGAACAAGGAGGGAATTCCCATTTTACAGATAAGGAAACTGAGGTACAGAGAAGTGAAGTGAGTTGCCCAAGTTAACCCAGAAGACAAGTGGCAGAGTTAGGTTAAAATCCAGGTCCTATGACTCTAAATCCCATACTCTTTCCACTAGGCCACACTGCTCCCAGTTGCAATATGTTTTTAAAAGAATCATTTCTAGACAGTATCAAGTGAATGTAAATAAGACGTATACTTGACTATTTTTGTGAGCAATAACAATAGAATCTATTTGTAGACACCACCAAAAATATTACAGAGTAATGATGAAAATGTGTTTTTTTGAATGTGAATGCAAAATAAAAATCAGGAAGACTAGAAAACTTACACTAGTCAGATTTGTTGACGCTGAAAAGGTCTGAAAGAGTGAGGTTTTATCCTATTTCTCTGCTTACCTCTTCACATGGTAAGGTCCTTTACAGATGACAGACAAAATAGGCCTTTAAAGCAGAAAATTCAGATTGTCTAGCTACAAAGTCAGCAGTCAGCAATTCATTTTAATAAATCTTCTCAGGGAAATGCATTTAGTTGTAGAAATTCACATCCTGTTCACCAGACCTCTTTGCTCATTAAGGAGACAGGACAATGAATAGACCATGGAGGACATTCTGAACATCCCCTTTTCAAAGTTTTAACCACAAAATAAGAAAAAAAATTGGAGTTAACAGCTCTCCCTCCAGCCCCACTCTCAAATTGCTCTTACTCAGATTATTCTTTAGGTTACAGAATGGCATTTAAAGTCGCCTCTATAGGAGTGTGGGGACCTATTGTAATACTTAAGGCTCTGAGTCTCTGTAGAATTTCTTACCTCCCTTTCTGGTAAGATCTTTATGCCAAAAGCAGTAGTTATGCCTTATGTGAATTTGGCTAGTTCTTTGGGAAAATACCTGTGTCCTTGACTAATTGGTTCTTTTCATTACGAGCATCATCTTGTAACAGGTTCTTGGCTACATTCTTGAAAGTGGCATCAGTTATTATGTAGACTCTGACATTAACTCCCATCGTAGGCGGGGCAGTGGGGTTGAGGCTCAGCACCCTGTGGATATGTTTTGAACAATAATGATGTATAAGATTGCATCATTTGAATGGACTGTCCCTGATTCTATGTCTATTCTGTGAATTCAGAGAGGATTGCTGCAGTCCCCCATTGAATTTATCATCTTCCATGTGAGCCTAACTGGGGTTCAGACTCTGAAGAGACTCCTGGGGATGAAAACCCCAGCTAGGTGAATTCCTACTGTGGACACAACACCTGCCAGCAGTTCATCCATCAATGAAGTTCACAAAAGGGGTTCATTTACTGGTACACTTACCTTGAGAGCTTTTGATAGAACAGAGGACCTTCCCATCTCCACCATTAGGGATGGCACGGCCACCCAGGTGATTGACAGCTGCTGCTGGGAAGTCCCTCAACTCTTCCTTCTCAGTCTATAAATTCCCTGCAATGAGAAGCGTCTATCTGCAGGCTGGACCAGGAAAGAGAGGCAACAGACAGACCACCTAGATAGATAATAACAATAATAATAATAATAATGGTATTTATTAAGCTCTTCCTCTGTGCCAGACACTGTACTAAGTGCTGGGTTTGGGTACAGACAAATCGGATTGGACACAGTCTCTTGTCCCACTTGGGACTTACCTGAACGTTTGACCTTTTAGTTGTTACTACAGTGAATCTTAATCTTTACAATACTTCTTGTCTCTCATGTCATTTTAGCGTCCCTGAAATCTGTCAGCTCTAATGGGAGATGCAAAGATCTTTCACTTGTAATACCCACATCACTATCTAATTTTTTGTACATTTTATCTTCGTGTGTTTGTGTGACCTACATCCACCCTGCTCATCGATGAGTGACAGTAGTATTTTATTCTATTATAAGCCTCACGCTAAACCCCTAAATCTACATTCTGAGAAATTCAGAAGTGAAAAGCTTCATGGAAGATGTATCACGCAGGAAAGTGACTTTTATCATCCTTAAATGTCTCAGTACCATTAATTTATTGGCATTTGGAGAAATTTGTTGAGATTTTAAGTTGATTGTTTGAGGAGAAATTTCCCCACTATTGATCAAGAGGATGTTGGACACTGAAATAACTAGATCATACATGCAGACAAGCACACTGTAACCCTTCTCCCCAAGTGTCATGTTCATATTAATGTCAGTCTCCCCATCTAGACTGTAAGCTCATTTTGGGCAGGGAATGTGTCTGCTAATTCTCTTGTATTACACTCTCCCAAGTGCTTAGAACAGTGATTTGCACATAGTAAGCACTCAATAAAGACTATTGTTAGATTGATTGATTGGCAGAGAGAATGGATGATCCAAGAGTCAAGTCAACGAAGTCAAGTCTTCTCCATGTTCCGTAGCTGTCACAAGGTAGTAGTGGAGAACACCTTCCCTGCCCCTAAACATGAATTCAGAGATGCTGAGATGCTTTTAAGTCTCTTGGGGTAATGACTTTGGCTGAGGAATAGACAGGGATGGTTAGAGCTGTGATGATTTGCTGCAGCTCTCCTTAGCTTCCCCCAAATGCCCCAGACTTAGCCTTTCACCTCACTGATTTTTCAGTGTTTCGAGAGGCCTTACTTTGGCCAGCAAGCAGCCGGGACTTCTGGTTGTGAAGTGGCCAATCAGTTCTCTGAAGTAACCAAATGCAAATCTTCTATAGAGATGGAGAGGGATAGAAGGAAGAGTTGAGATGTTTCTTCAAGCAAGAGGGGAAGAATCAAACTTTACTTGTAAACTTCGATTTCAAAATCTGCTTACAGATGGGTTTCCAAATTTTAGATCCTGCTGGATGTGCTCCCTCTAGTTATTTGTAGCATATCCCGCGGCTCAGTGGAAAGAGCCCGGGCTTTGGAGTCAGAGGTCATGGGTTCAAATCCCGCCTCTGCTATTTGTCAACTGTGTAACTTTGGGCAAGTCACCTAACTTCTATGTGCATCAGTTACCTCATCTGTAAAAAGGAGATTAAGACTGTGAGCCCCCCGTGGCTCAACCTGATCACCTTGAAATCTCCCCCGCACTTAGAACAGTGCTTTGCACATAGTGAGCACTTCATAAATGCCATTATCATTATTAATATCTCAAGAGCCCAATTCTCCCTTCCTGCTGATCCTGGTGCCAGGTCATACTTGTTCCTGCACTCACTACCGAGTCCCCTAAAGGGTGTGACCTCCATGGTATACTCAGCAGGCTACATATGAAATAGTAATGATAATGATAATTGTGAAATTTGTTAAGTGTTTACTATGTGCCAGGCACTGTACTAAGTTCTTGGGTGGATATATGCAAATCAGGTTGGATACTATCCCTTTCCCATGCAGGTATTTGATTGGATTATGGATGTGCCTGGGCTCCCTTATCTGATTGACCTCCATCTTGTTAAAGGGAGTGATTTACAACTTGCTAATGAGTTGACGATTCCTTTGGAAGATTTCCTAGTTCTAGAATGCAATCTGAAGCAATATGGGAGAGTTTGGGTTCTAAACCTGGCCCTGCCACTTGTCTACTTTGCTCCTTGAGTCAAGTGCTTAGTACAGTGCTCTGCACACAGTAAGCACTCAATAAATATGATTGAATGAATTAATGAAATCAATTCTCTGTGTCTCAGTTACCTCATTATAAAATGGGGATTAAGTCTGTGAGCCCCATGTGGGATGTGGACTGTATCCAACCTGATTAGCTTGTCCTTAACCGAGCACTTATTACAGTGCCTTTATATACTGTGATTTATGTATTTATATATCTATTCATTCATTTCTATTAATGTCTGTCTCCCCCTCTAGACTCTGAGCTCATTGTGGGTATAGAATGTGTCTGCTTGTTGTTATACTATACTCTCCCACGTGCTTAGTTTACCATAGTGCTTTAGACATAGTAAGCACTTAATAAATACAATTGAATGAATGAATTAATGCCTGGCATACAGTAAGCACCTAAAAAATACCATTAAAACATAAAACATTACAAAACAAAAGAAAAAAAAACTCTACAGCTTCTTACCCCTTTTGACCAAGACATAGTGGTAACAGCCAGTCAGTAAATCATATTTATCGAGTGCTTGATGTTTGCAGAGCTCTATACTTAGTCCTTGGAAGAGTGCAATATAGCAATATAACAGTCACATTCCTTGCCCACAATGAGTTTAATGTCTATAGGGGGAGATATACATTAATATAAATAAAATTATAGATGTGTATGCAAGTTTGGCGGGGCTGGGAGGGAGGAGGAATAAAGGGAGCAAGTCAAGGCGATACAAAATGGAGTGAAAGAGGAAAGGAGGGCTTAGTCAGGGAAGGCCTTTTGGAAGAGATGTAACTTCAGTGAGACTTCAAAGAGGGCGAGAGTAATTGCCTGTTGGTTATGAAGAGGAAGGGAATTCCAGTACTGAGGCAAGATGTGGGTGAGGGGTTGATGGCGAGATAGATGAAATTGAGGTCCAGTGAGAAAATTGGCATTAGTATTAGGAGAATGAAGTCTTCAGGAAGATTCCAGGTGCGCTGGAGCCTTGTGTGCTTTGAAGGGCCACTTTAATGGGCACCATCTCTACTTCTGACTGATTCCCATTCTTAAGTGGATGTTATCTACAGAGACCTTCAATGTAGATGAGCTGGCATTTGTGGACAATATTTTCATCCATGCACTCTGTCAGAATTAATGCATTACTTCTGGCTAAATCCATGAAATACCCAAAGATTCTCTTTGGGTGTGAAATATTCCTTCTCCACAAAATGTGGTCACTGGGGGCCAAGGGTTGGTTAGGTTTGGGAATGGAACAGGGAACATCCAGGAATAGGACTGGTGAATCTGGACTAAACTGTCCATCAGAAAGACCCCTGTCAATCAGGCTAGAAGAAAGGCACGGTTGGAATGTAAGCCCAACTTTTGCCTGAATTTAAAGAGAAATCTGTTAAACAGAGAACAAAATAGAACATTCAGTAAAACCAAGTGGACTTACCATACATAATAAAACCAAATATTAAATAAACATGGAATGGATTAATTTTAGTAGGACTGTGCTCTGTTCGTCTTTTTTTTTGTTTTCTGAACTGATAAATTTGCTTCCTGCTGCCAAGATGTAACACTGGCTATTTTCCTAAGGGAGCATTCTATTTGTCAGATTCAACTCTTTTTTCTTCTAGACTGTAAGCCTGTTGTGCGTGGTGAATGTGTCTACCAACTATGTTATATTTTACTCTACAGAGCACTTAGTACAATACTCTGCTCAGAGGAAGTGCTCAATAAATACCATTGATTGATTTTGTCTATTAACAATGTTATCAACCTAAAGTGCCCACTGATGCCGTCTCCACTTGACAAATGTATGAAATCAGAGATGCAAGTCAGACAAGCAAGTGATCCATCCCTTTTGCTTGAAATACACAGACAAATGAGCTGGAAAATTTCCCTCCAAAACTATCTGAAAATTTTTCTCAGCTATCTTCTCTGAATCACCAGTGGATATTTGGTTGCAAGGTTCTGGTGACTGGCAATTTGACAATGATCATAAGGGGAACAGAAATGATTTCTCTTTTGCGATCAAAATCCACTGAAAATGTGTTTTTCCTTTCCTGTATCTCTACTCATTTTTCTAAGGCAAAATTCAGTTTGTCATCATCTTGTGCAAACCTTCTGCAAGGAGAGACTGGTCATACTCCCATAAGGCTGATTGGACAAAATGTTATGAGGTTCCTGAATATCTGTAGAATCCAGTTTAAATGTGAGAGGAGAAATAGTGAACCTAATGACTCTGCTTCAGGGCAGACCTAGAGGAAGGATAGACAAATCGAGTCAGGTAGAGATGTTTGCCACAGTCTGGGCAAACTATATTCTTTCTGACTGACCTGGAGAAGTCACCAAGTTTTTAGTTCACTTAAAGGTCCTCCTTCATAAAGGATCAAGATGTTCTGAGAGGAGGATCTTGAGCTAATACTGCAGAGAAAGAATGGCAATCAATGGAAATTGGACTAAAATTCATTGCTGCTTTAAATCCAGACTTCATTCCAAGAAAATAGATCTCAGATTTAGTTTGGGTTTATCCAGAAGCCACCTGGGATCTTATGGAATCTCAGACCTGGTGCTTTTGTAGTTTCTAGGATTTTGTATCTTTCGCAGGGGTAAGAAAATTAAGCTGAGAGACATGGTTGTGGCTGGAATGGAGTAGCCACCAGTTCCATGTTAACCGTGTTAGGCTTGTGTCTGTTTTACCTCAAGGAGACTGTAACTGGAGCAAGCCATTGCTGGAGTTGGGTGAACAAGGAACAGAGGAATAAATCCACATCTACAAAGGCAAAGAAAGTGAATATTTGGATGGGTCTTTAATCACTCCTCCCAAGCAAAAGAAGTCACACTTTGTTTTTATCTTAGACAAATCAGGATACTATAAATTGATCAGTTTACTGAGCACCTACTGTGTGTAAAGCACTGTACTAAGCACTTGGGAGAGTACAGTCGAATTAACAGTCATGGTCCTTGCCCTTAAGTAGCTTGCATTTCAGCAGGGGAAATAGATACTGAAATAATGCAGAGAGACGAGGAAAGAGCAAAAGGGGATGCCTACATGAATTAATGCTTGAAGAATTTATTATATAAGATGTGGACATAAGTGTTATGGAAGCTTGAGTTTGTAGGTACTCCGATGGCACCGAAGTGCTAAGATGGCAATTGAAGGAAACATAGCCTGAGGAGAGGAAATAATTAATCAGAGTAGATCTCTTGGTCAGAGATATGATTTCAGTAACACTTTGAAATTGGGAAGTTTGAAGAAGTGGGGCAAGGGGTTCTGTAGGGTTTGCAGAGTGAGGGAGTTCCAGGCAGAAAGAAAAAAGACATGAGAAAGCAATCCCTAGCCGAAGAGACAAGAATGAAGCACCGTCTGGGAGGAGCAAAGAGTGCTAGTTGGGTGCAGTGAGAAAAGAGAGTGGATAAGTAGAAAGGACAGAGTTTATTGAGTGTTTTAAAGCCAGTGATTAGTAGTTCCTACTTAATGTGGAGAAGACTGGGAAACCATTGGAGGTTTTCAAGGAGCACAGAGATGTGGTAGAACAACATATTAGAAAGATCAACATTTTAGAGAACCAATGTGGCCAAAGGATAGAGCACAGGTCTGGGTGTCAGAAGGACCTGAGTTATAATATCTGCCCTGCCCTTAGCTTGCTCTGTGACTTTGGGAAAGTCACTTCACTTCTTTGTGTCTCAATTACCTCATCTGTAAAATGGGGATAAAGACTGTGAGCCCTCTTTGGGACATGAACTGTGTCCAACCTGATTAACATGTATCTATCCCAGAACTTACTATAGTACCTGGCACATAATAAGCACTTAACAAATACGATAAAAATAAATTCTGGGCTCAGAATGAAATATGGATAGGAGAGTAGAGTAACTGATGTGGCTGTCAATACAGGAGTATGTCTCTGAGAGGGAATATCCTGCCTGCTACTTGCTAAAGTACTTTATCAAATGAGCTACTGAGGTTGGGGGACAATACTACAAACATCATAGGAAATTATCCACTTTAATATTAATTAATTCATTCATTCAATTGTATTTATTGAGCACTTACTGTGTGCAGAGCACTGTACTAAGCGCTTGGGAAGTACAAGTTGGCAACATATAGAGACAGTCCCTACCCAACAGTGGGCTCACAGTCTAGAATGGGGAGACAGACAACAAAATGAATCAATCAATCAATCGTATTCATTGAGCACTTACTGTGTGCAGAGCACTGTACTAAGTGCTTGGGAAGTACAAGTTGGCAACATATAGAGACAGTCCCTACCCAACAGTGGGCTCACAGTCTAGAAAGGGGAGACAGAGAACAAAACTAAACATATTAACAAAATAAAATAAATAGAATAGATATGTACAAGTACAATAAATAAATAAAGTAATAAATCTGTATAAACATATATACATATATACAGGTGCTGTGAGGAAGGGAAGGAGGTAAGGCAAGGGATGGGGAAGCGGGAGGAAGGGGAGAGAAAGGAGGGGGCTCAGTCTGGGAAGGCCTCCTGGAGGAGGTGAGCTCTAGGTAGGGCTTTGAAGGGAGGAAGAAGCTAGCTTGGCAGTTGTGCAGAGGGAGGGAATTCCAGGCCAGGGGGAGGACGTGGGCCGGAGGGTCGACGGCGGGACAGGTGAGAATGAGGCACAGTGAGGAGGTTAGCGGCAGAGGAGTGGAGGGTGCAGACTGCGCTGTAGAAGGAAAGAAGGGAGGTGAGGTAGGAGGGGGTGAGGTGATGGAGAGCCTTAAAGCCGAGAGTGAGGAGTTTTTGCCTGATGCATAGGTTGATTGGTAGCCACTGGAGATTTTTGAGGAGGGGAGTAACATGTCCAGAGCGTTTCTGCACAAAGATGATTCGGGCAGCAGCGTGAAGTGTAGATTGAAGTGGGGAGAGACAGGAGGATGGGAGATCAGAGATGAGGCTGATGCAGTAATCCACCCGGGATAGGATGAGAGATTGAACGAGCAGGGTAGTGGTTTGGGTGGAGAGGAAAGGGCAGATCTTGGCGATGTAGCGGAGGTGAGACCGGCACGTTTTGGTGACCGATTGGATGTGAGGGTTGAACGAGAGACCGGAGTCGAGGATGACACCAAGGTTGCGGGCTTTTGAGACGGGAAGTATGGTAGTGCCGTCAACAGTAATGAGAATGTCAGGGAGAGGGCAGGGTTTGAGAGGGAAGATGAGGAGTTCAGTCTTGGACATATTGAGTTTTAGGTGGCAGACAGACATCCAGATGGAGATGTCTTGAAGGCAGGAGTAGACACGAGCCTAAAGGGAGGGAGAGAGATCAGGGGCAGAGATGTAGATTTGGTTGTCATCAGCATAGAGATGATAGTGAAGCCGTGGGAGTGAATGAGTTCACCAAAGGAGTGAGTGTAGATAGACAACAGAAGGGGACCAAGAACTGGTCCTTGAGGAACCCCTACAGTAAGGGGATGGGAGGGGAAAGAAACTCCTTACCATCAGCTTTAGAGCACTTAATCACCTTGCCCCCTCCTACCTTTCCTCACTACCCCCTACTATAACCCAGCCCAGACACTTCACTCCTCTCGTGCCAACCTACTCACTGTACCTTGATCTTGTCTATCTCATTGCCGACCTCTTCCCCACATTCTGCCTCTGTCCCGGTTGCCCTTCCTCTTCATATCCAACAGATGATCACTCTCCCCACCATCAAAGCCTCGTTGAAGACATATCTCCAAGAGGATTTTCCTATGAAGTATGGATTAGAATGGAGAGAAATGGGAGGCAGGGAGGTTAGAAAGGAGGTGATTGTAGTGATCAAGATGGGTTAGGACAGTGCTTGGATTAATGTGGTCTGGATGGAGAGGAAAAGGCAAGCTTATTCGTGGCTTAGTGGAAAGAGCATGGGCTTAGGAGTCAGAAGTCATGGGTTCTAATTCCAGCCCCGCCATTTCTCAGTCATGTTATTTTAGGCAAAGCACTTAACTTCTCTGTGCCTCAGTTCCTCATTTGTAAAATAGGGATTAAGACTGAGAGCCCAATGTGGGACATCCTGATCACCTTGTATCTGATGCTGTGCTTAGAACAGTGCATGGCACATAGCAAGTGCCTTACAAATGCCATTATTATTGTTATTATTATTATTATCATTATTATTATTATGATCATCTCAGTAAAGAAAAATGGCTTCTGTCAGGAGCTCCAGTGTGCTGTGAAATCCATCACTCAATCGATCACATTTATTGAGCACTCACTGTGTGCAGAGCACTGATGCTGATGAAGATGGTATTTGTTATGCACTTAATTTGTGCCAAGCACAGTTCTAAATGTTGGGGTAGATGCAAGGTAATCAGGTTGGCCCACATGGGGCTCACGGTCTTCATCCCCATTTTACAGACGGGGGAACTGAGGCACAGAGGACTTAAATGACTTGCCCAGGGTCACACAGCTGACAAGTTGCAGAGTTGGGATTATAACCCTTGACCTCTAACTCCCAATCCCGTGCTCTTTCCAGTAGGTCACACTGCTGCTCAAGCACTCTACGAAGTGCTTAGGAAAATACAATACAGCAGAGTTGGTAGACATGTTCCCTGCTCACAGTGAGCTCAATTATAAATAAATAAATTGCAGGTAGATACATAGGTTCTGTGGGGCTGAGGGAGGGGTGAATAAAGGGTGAAACTCCAAGTGAAATATTACCAATGGTACTAGGCATGCCGGTTGACAAGCTCTGAACTAAGTGGATAGATTACTGGATTCAGCATGTCTAAGCACTTAGTACAGCACTCTGCACAGAATATGCACTCAGTCAATACCCTTGATTGATTGATAACCCTTGGCTGAAGGTGGGGTATGATACAAATTACTTAGCTTGATTTTTCTTTTGTTGAATGGGACCAAGGTTTTTTAAGAATGAGTGAAATATTAGGTATTAGAAATAAAGTATCTTGGGTTCTATGGAAAAAAAACAGTGCTAAAGAAATTCAATTATCTTTATCTTTCAGGTAAACCAGTTCTCTGTCGTGCAATCTCACTGGTATGTTCATCACCAACACTGAATCGATGGAAAAAACCAACAGTGTGACCGAATTAATTCTCCTGGGACTTACCCAGAATCCCGAGTTGCAGAAACTTTTATTTATTTTGTTCCTAATCATCTACCTGGTGCCTCTTTTGGGAAACCTACTTGTGGTCATAACCATCTAGGCTAGCCAGAATCTCAGCTCCCCTATGTACTACTTCCTCTCATACTTATCTTTCATAGATGCCATCTACTCCACTTCCACTACTCCCAAAATGATTGTAGACAGCCTGTCTGCCAGGAAAGCCATCTCCTACGATGGCTGCATGGTCCAGCTCTTTGTATCACACTTCTTTGGAGGGACAGAGACCATCCTTCTCATTGTGATGGCCTATGATCGTTACGTGGCCATCTTCAAAACCCTGCACTACTTGATCATTATGAACTGGCAGGTGTGTGTCCTACTGTTGGGGGTGGCCTGGGTAGTGGGCTTCTTTCACTTAATAATTCAGATTCTCTTCCTATTCTGGCTGCCCTTCTGTGGTCCCAATGCCACTGATGAATGACATTGGAGAAGCAGTGTGGCTCAGTGGAAAGAGAACGGGCCTGGGAGCCAGAGGTCATGGGTTCTAATCTTGGCTCTGCCACTTGTCAGCTGTGTGACTTTGGGCAAGTCAGTTAACTTCTCTGGGCCTCAGTTACCTCATCTGTAAAATGGGGATTAAAACTGTGAGCCCCATGTGGGACAATCTGATCACCTTGTATCTCCCCTAGTGCTTAGAACAGTGCTTCGCACATAGTAAGTGCTTAACAAATGCCATTATTATTATTATTATTATTATTATTATCATTATTATTGATCATTTTCTCTGTGACATGTACCCTTGTGTTGGAACTCGCCTGCACAAACACCTATGTCCTGGGCCTATCAGTGGCTGCCAACGATGGCCTGATCTGCACTCTCTGTTTCCTCATGTTGGCCATCTCTTACATGGTCATCTTGAACTCCCTAAGAGGTTATAGATCAGAGGGAAGGCGCAAAGCCCTGTCCAACTGTGTCTCTCACATCACAGTCACCATGCTGTTCATTGTTCCCTGTATCTTCACCTTCATGAGGCCTGTTTCCACCTTCCCCATGGATAAAGCAGTGGCCGTATTCTATGTTTTCATTACTCTCAAGTTAAACCCCTTGATCTACACCATGAGAAATGTGGAGGTGAAAAATGCCATGAGGAATGTATGGACCCAAAAAATGACATCAGGAGAGAAGTGAATCACTTTCTGAGAATTATGTTGCTGTTCTTTTCAGTGGGAGAAGAAAGGAGCCAGTGGGTTCTTCAGATGCTTTAAGATAAATCACTGTGGCTTAATCTCTTCTAAAAGAACCATACTTGAAGGTTTTAATGTATTCTGAATTGTCAGAACAATGAATGTCATTTGCTGTATGTGTTTAAGTCTTCCTTTTCATTATACACAATGATTAAATGACTGTTTTCCGTATATTCTAGTGGTAATTGGAATCCTCTTAAGGGAAGAATAGAAAGGAAGACAGATAATTTTGGTAAATGGGAGAGCACTCGGTATTATATACTCAATAAGTGAAATCAATGTGTCCAGGTTGACATAGTAATGTCTTTATCCATGAAGGAGAAGATATATTTTTATTGGGATTTGGATAGACTTGACACAGCAGAGCCAGCATTCTGTGATGAAGAAAGAGGGAAGAAAACCTTAGGGACCACCTGGACTTGGGAAAATCAGTAAGAACAGCCCAAGCCTGCTCAAGTGGGCCCTGCATCAGCTTTTTAATCAGCAAAATAGCCACCCACTTTCAGATGAAACAAAACCGGTCTTGAATATACTCCAACACAAACATAGCTCCTTATGGACAATATTACTCTTCGACAGTGAAACCTGAAAACTATTCAGATTATTGTTGCTACACATGATGTAGAATGCTTATCTGACCATCACTAAAGAAAATAATAATATTACAAGAATAATGAAAGTAATGAAAATTGTGGTATTTTTTAAGTGCTTACTATGTGCCAAGTGCTATATTGAGCCATGGAGTAGACACAAAATAACCTGGGTGGAGAGTTTCTGTCCCATATAGGGCTCACAGTCCAAGTTGGAGGGAGAATAGGTATTTAACCCCCATTTTTCAGTTGAGGAAACTAAGGCACCATGAGGTTAAGCCACTTGCTCAAGGTCACACAGCAAACAAGTGACAGAGGCAGGATTAGAACCCATGTCTTCTGACTCCCAGGCCTGTGTCCTTCCAATTAGGCCATGTTACTTCTCCAAATCCAATCCAAATTTAGTTTAGCAATCTCATAAGGTACCAAACAGTTAGTTAAATTGTCCAGATGGTTTGATGTCCATCTTCTGGAGAATTAAAATAACTGCAAGAGGCTTAATGGTGGCCTTCTGTAGCCCTATCTGAGCAAGGGATACCGTGTGTCACTACCAATGACACCATCACTTATTTTTCTATGTGAGATACTACCTTGGAAAGTATCTCAAATCTTATGTACTCTGTTACTTGGTCTCATCTGTAATTTGAATTGTAAGCTCCTGGAGGGCAGGGATCACGTATTATTTTCATTTTATATGACAAGCAGCACACATGACCTAGTGGAAAGAGTACTGGTCTGGGAGTCAAGTGACCAGAGGTTTAAACCTTTCTTCCACTTATTGTGTTACCTTGGGCAAGTCACTATTTTTGTGGTACTTAATAAGCACTTACTATGTGCCAAGCACTGTAGTTAACACTGGGGTGGATACAAGATTATAATAATTATGGTATTTGTTAAGTGATTACTACGTGCCAGGCACTATACTAAGCTCTGGGCACTATACTGAGCACTGGACTCAGTCTATACCCCAAATCAGGCTCATAGTCAAAGTAGGAGAGTGTAGGATTTGATCCCATTTTACAAATGGAGTAACTGAGGTACAGAGAAGTTTAATGACTTCTCCAAGGTTACACAGCAGAGAAGCGGCAGAGCAGGATTAAAACTCAGTTCCTTTGACTCCCAGGCCCATACCCTTTTCTCTGGGTCATGTTACTTCCCACTTAGCTTCTCTGTACTTCAGTTTCCTCATCTGTAAAAATGGGAATGAGATCCCTGTCCTCCTTCTCTCTTAGACTTGGAGCCCCATGTGGGACTGGAATTGTGTCTGATCTGCTTATATTGTGGTAATTTAAAGTAGAAGCTGTTTACCATTTGCTTTAAAGCACACGATCACCTTACCCCTTCCGACCTCACCTTGCTACTCTCTTACTCTTTAAAGGGCATGGGCTTGGGAGTCAAAGGTCATGGGTTTGAATCCCCACTCAGCCACTTGTCAGCTGTGTGACCTAGGGCAAGCCACTTAACTTCTCTGTGCCTCAATTACCTCACCTGTAAAATGGGGATTAAGACTATGAGCCCCACGTGGGACGACGTGATCACCTTGTATCCTCCCCAGCCCTTAGAGCAGTGCTTTACACATAGTAAGTGCTTAACAAATACCATTATTATTATTATTATTATTATTATTATTGTTATTATTATTATTACTTTAACCCAGCCCACACACTTCACTTGTCTAATGTCAAACTTCTCTTTCCCCCTCGATCTCGTCTATCTCGCCACCAACCCCTCACACATGTCCCTGCCATGGCAAGCCTCTTAACTTCTCTGTGTCTCAGTTACCTCATCTGTTCAATGGGGATTAAGATTGTGAGCCCCACGTGGGACAACCTGATTACCTTGTATCTACCCCAGCAAGTAGGACGGTACTTGGCACATAGGAAGCACTTAACAAATACCATCATTATAATCATCATGTCCTAACTCTGGCCAGGAATGCCCTCCCTCTTCCTATCCAACAGACATTTACTCTCCCCCCGTCAAAGCCTTATTGATGGTACATCTCCTCCGAGAGGCCTTCCCTGACCAAACTCTCATTTCCCTCTTGACTTGCTCCCCTCATGCATCTCCTGACCCAGCCCCACAGAACTTATGCACACATCCATAATTTATTTATTTATATTAATGTCTGTCTCCCCCTCTAGACTGTAAGTTCAGTGTTGGCAGGGAATGTGTCTGTTAGATTGTTGAGTTCTCCACCCCTGTTCCCTCTCCCTCTCTCCAGGCTCGTATTTCCTCCTACCTTCAGGACATTTCCATCTGGATGTCTGCCCACCATCTAAAACTCAGCATGTCCAGGACTGAGATCCTTATCTTCCCTCTCAAACCCTGTCCTCTCCCTGACTTTCCCATCACTGTAGACGGTACTACCATCCTCCCATCTCACAAGCCAGCAGCCTTGGTGCTATTCTTGACTCCACTCTCTCATTCACCCCACACATCCAATCCGTCACCAAAACCTGCCAGTCTCACCTCCACAGCAATGCCAAAACCCACTGAGGCTTCTAGCACTGTGAGCTAATATCACTGGTTCTAATTCCAGCTCAGCCACTAATCTGCTATGTGACCTTAGGAAAGTCACTTCATTTCTCTGGGCCTCAGTTGCCTCCTCTGTAAAATGGGGATTAACTACTGCTCTCCCTTCAATTTAGACTGTGAGCCAGATGAAGGGCAGGGATTGTATCTGATCTGATTATCTGCTATCTACCCCAGGGCTTAATACAGTCCTTGGTATGGAGTAAATATTTAACACCTAGTATCATTATTATCCTAGCTCCAGGGTCTAGACAGAGAGTATTTTTCCATCTTAAACAATTCGTTCTCTGGAGATGAAAATAGAAAGAAATCTCCGTGGCTCTCAGATTCTTGTTCTGAAGATGTAGGCATGATTATATTGGCTCTGAGGAACATAGGGACCCAATCCTTTGAGATTTTGACAGCATATCTGACAGTCCCCAGTAGCTATTAGGCAAATGGGTGGTAGGGCTTAATTGTCAATGCTCAGTCCAGAGAATATGAACTTATAGTCGGGGAATCCAGGTCCTTTAAATATAACCCAAGAGAAGCAGTCTGTCCCACCAAAACCTTTTGTCCCACTTAACCCAGCCACAGACAATAAAAGGCAACCTGTTGTAAACCTCCCTCTGGTTTCAAATAATAATAATAATTGTGGCATTTGTTAAGTGATTACTATGTGCCAGGCATTGTTCTAAGTGCTGGAGTGGTTACAAGCAAATTAGGTTGGGCATGGTCCCTTACCACTTGGGACTCGCAATCTTAACCCCCATTTTACATATGAGGTAGCTGAGGTACAAAGAAGTCAATTGATTTGCCCAAGGTCACACAGGAGATAAATTGCAGAGCCAGGTTTAGAACACTGATCCTTCTGAATCCCAGGCTCATGCTCTATCCACTAAGCCATGCTGTTTCCTTACAAGGATAGGGTGAACTGTGGCCTGAGAACAAGTACGTACTCATGTTCTTTCAACCCAGGGAGTAAAAGGAAATAGAGATGTACTGGGAAATCAATCAATCAATCAATCAAATTAATTGAGTGCTTACTGTGTCCAGAGCACTGTACTAAGTGCTTGGAAGAGTACAGTACAATAAGTGGGTAGACATGTTCCTTGTCCACAAGGAGTGTGCAGTCTAGAAGGAGATGGGTGAGGCAGGGAATGTTGGGAAATATTTTCTAGCCTTATTTATTCATTCATTCATTCAATCGCATTTATTGAGAACTTACTGTGTGCAGAGCATTCTGCTAAGTGCTTGGAAAGTACAAGTCTGCAACATATGGAGACAACCCAACAATGGGCTCTCAGTCTATAAGGGGGAGACAAACAAGAAAAACAAAGCATGTAGACAGGTGTCAAAATCATCAGAAAAAATAGAATTAAAGCTATATGCACCTTATTAACAAAATAAATAGAATAGTAAATATTTGCCAGTAAAATAAATACAGTGATTAATCTGTACAAATATATACAAATGCTGTGGGGAGGGGAAGGAGGTAGGGTGGGGGTAATGGGAAGGAGGAGAGGAAAAATTATGAAAATTGAACACTACTAGTAAAGCATATTTAAAGTTATTTTCGTATTCAGTAACCCAAATAATAACTGGGGAATTTGTTCAGCACTTACTCCATGCCAAGCATCATACTAGGCTCTGTGGTAAATACAAGATAATCAGTTCAGACACAGAACATGTCCCATCTGGGACTCATAGTCTAAGAGGGAGTGAAAACAGGTATTGAATCTCATTTCACAGATGAGGAAATTTAGGCACAAGGAAATATTTGCCCAGGGTCACACAACAGACAGGTGGCAGGAGTTGGGATTAGAATTCAGATCTACTTATTTCTTGTTGTGTGCTGTTTCCCCTAGGCCATACTGCTTCTCAGGCATGTCTGCAGGTCTCTGCCCACTATGTGGAAATATTGGCTGGAAATGTTGGCTAAAACTGGGTCTTGGCTGGATTAGGGGGGCTGGGTGATCTGTTCCTTATCATCCTCGGTGGTATTTAGTGAGTACTTAATGTGTGCTGAGCACTATACTAAGCACTTGGGAGAGTACAATACAAAAGACTTGGTAGATAGTTCCCTGCCCACAACAAGCTCACATGGAGTGGAACTGAGCAGTCTATGTAGGAAGGAGAACAGATATTTATTCCTCATTTTACTGATGAGAAAGTGAGGCACAGAGAAGCATCCAAAATCACTCAGGAAGCATGTGGCAGAGCTGCGATGAGAATACAGGTTCTGTGACTTACAGGCCTCTGCCTTTACCACTGTGCCGCACTATAGTATGAGTCTTGTTATGCGTCAAGGTTTCTTGTAAGCTTTCCTTTCAAAGATCCTTGAGACAGTTATCCAGGTTCAATCAATCAATCAATCATACTGAGCACGTACCATATGCAGAGCACCGAATTAAACATTTGGGAGAATACAATGTAGCAATATAACAGTTATATTCCCTGCCCACAGTGAGTTTACAGACTAGAAGGGAAGACAGGCATTGTTCTGGATAAATAAATTAGGGATATGTACATAAGTGCTGTGGGGCTGAGGTGGGGGGTGAATAAAAGGAGCAAATCAGGAAGTTGCAGAAGGGAGTGGGAGAAAAGGAAATGAGGGCTTAGTCAAGGAAGGTCTCTTGGCAGAAATGTGTTGATCAAGGGTTGAGAAAGAGTTGCTCCAGTCTGGTGGCTGCTCTAGGAGGACACATGTATGGAGATGTGCCGAGCAGTGTAGTCCACTTTGCACAGACCAATGACAACCTGAAGGAAAATGTACCAGAAAACTGCTTGGAGAAGGAGTGTGGTCTGGTGGAGAGACCCCAGGCCTGGGAGTCAGAAGGATCTGAGTTCTAAACCTGACTCTTCCACTTGTCTGCTGTGCAACCTTGAGAAAGTCACTACACCTCTCTGTGCTTCATTTACCTCATCTGTAAAATGGGGATCAATACTGTGAGCTGATGTGGGTCGATAGCTTTAATTCTATTTGTTCTGACAATTTTAACACCTGTCTACATGTTTTGTTTTGTTGTCTGTATCCCCCTTCTAGACTGTGAGCCCGTCGTTGGGTAGGGACCATATATGTTGCCGATTTGTACTTCCCAAGTGCTTAGTACTGTGCACTGCACACAGTAAGTGCTCAATAAATATGATTGAATGAATGAATGAGCCCAATCACCCCAGCGCTTAGTACAGTGCCTGTCATACAGTAAGCACTTAGCAAATACCACAATTATTATTACTAAAATTTTTCACAACTAAGGACTTAATTCAACAGCGCAGAGCTGAAAGCAGAAACTGAATTCCCCCCTTTGCTTTCTGTGAGCAGACCCCAGAGTTCTCTGTCTCTACCTGCAGGTATTTGCTCTTCAAGGTCAGGGATAGAATCTATTAACTCTATTGTAAGAATAACAATAATAATTATTAGTATGGTACTTGTTAAGTGCTTACTATGGGCAAAAAACTGCTTTAAGCACTAGGGAAAAGACAAAGGCTGGCTACAGTCCATGTGCTACATCAGCTTCACAGTTTAAGCAAGAGGGAGAACAGTCGCTGAATCCCCAACAGTCACTGAATCCCCCTTTTACAAATGAGGAATTGGAGGCAGAGAAGTAAAGTGACCCGCCCTAGCACCCTCCACAGGCAACTGCCAGAGCTGGGATTAGCACCCTGATGCTCTGACTCCCAGGCCCATGCTCTTTCCTCTAGGTCGTACTTGACAATGCTCAACACAGAATAGAAGCTCAATAAATACTATTGATGGAGTTATTGATTGAGGATTTGCTGCAATCTCTTTTCTCCTGCCTATTTTCAGATTTTTGTCCTGAGACCAAAATGGGAGAAGGTTAGCTCTTGGGCACATACAAGAACGACTGAAATTTTTCTCAACCTCTTTCTTGAAAAGCTCGTAAAAATGTTTGTTGCACTTTGCTTTGCCTCTTCATTACAAACTGCTGATCCCTCATTCCTTAGTGAAGGGACAAAAACCCACCTGAGTTACAATAATGTGGAAATAATTCAAAGATTAATTATATTTAGATTCAGTTCAAAAGGCCAAAGGTAAATTCTTTTACAATGTTGGCAATAGAAACCCTAATCATGAGTGTTCCTTTTCACATGGTATCTCCTACAGCAAAATGGCATATGGAACACTGGTGCAAAGAATTCCAGTTCCTCATGGCCCTAATTGCCAATGATTGATGGTTTCAGCAACATTTGAATACAGTAGGAATTGCATTCCTGAGGGCAAAACCTTCCAATAAAATGACTACGTATGGAGATGTGAAAGACAGTTCAGTCTGAAACCATTCTACCTTAGAATTATCCAGATAATGGCCTTAATTTTTGCCTTAGCTATGGTTTTTCACACCTGGTTTATTTGTACAGTTATAGCAAGCCCTACCTATGACAGTTTAACAACTGCTGTTGAATATATCTCAGTATCCGATTCAAAGATGCAATGCACAATTTACAGAACTACCTTGATGAGAACATGCATCTTGAAAAACATTCATCATTTTACACGAGAAATGCATTATATCCTCCAAGACTATGCTTTTCCATGTGTTATTTTCCACGGGGCATTCTTCACATCTTTGTTTCTCGAGCTGTAGATCAGAGGATTCAGCATTGTTATCACAAGAGTATAAAACACAGAAACCACTTTGTCATTCTCTGGCACGTAATGTGAACTGGGCCGAATGTATATGAAGATGGCGGTACCATATAATAGGCCAAACACCATTATGTGGGAGACACAGGTGCAGAAGGCCTTGCATCTCCCTGCTGCAGAGTGGATGATACTGCAATTTCCAGAGGTGTGAGAGTTCCATTGAAAAACCCCAGGCTGAAAAGCAAGACCTCATTGGGGAAAGTGTTACTGCAAGATCATTTTAATACCGGGGGGAGATCACAGAAGAAATGATTGATGACATTTGACTTGCAAAATGGCAGACAGAATATCAGCAGCACCTTAATGAGTCTCTGGAGCAAACCAATGAGATATGAACCAAGTATGAGCTGAGTGCAAACTCTGGGGGGCATAGCAACCACATAGAGTAGAGGGTTGCAGATTGTCATGAAGTAATCATATGTCATGCCCGCCAGGAGGTAACCCTCTGTGGTTATACAGGCCAGTAAGAGATGCATCTGGATGGCACATTCTATCAAGGAAATAGTTCTTACCTCCAGAAAGAAGTCTGCAAGCGTCTTGGGAGCAGTGGCTGAAGAATATGAAAGATCCAAGGCAGACAAGTTGCCAAGAAAAAGTACACTGGAGTGTGAAGTCGAGAATCGATTGTGATTAGCACAGTCAATCCAAAATTTCCCAAAAGGCTGATCAGATAGATTGCCAGAATCACCAAAAAGAGAAGGAGCTGGAATTCTGGGAGATAAGCGACTCACATAAGAATGAATTCAGTGACTACAGTGATATTGCCCGGGTACATCACGCTAATATATGTGTTTAATCTGAAGGTAAATGGAAAAAAAGTAGCATTAGAGTGAATGATGACAAAATTACATTTGATTACATTAATTCAGACCCAGGCATGATTCCTTTGGTTCCAGAGAGAGGGCTGCTCACATGCTTTCTGTCGTCCTCACTGGACTCACCTGGCTTTCAGGCCTAATTCTATATCTAAGTATGCAAGCCACCTGAGTTCAGATCCTGAGTCTCTGCTTCTGGTGTTTCCTCAGTTCTTAGTGCAAAGCTTTGCACAGAGTAGTTGCTCAGTGACTTGACATTAACCACTCAGTCACTGTGCAATAAATGAATTCAACCACTCGGGGGCCATCTTGCCTATCACTTAGTGTAGCCCTCTGCATGCAGTAGGAGCTCAACAAATATGAATTACTGACATTTTCTAGTACTGCATAACTGCTAAACAGCCCCTAGTAAACTCAGTGTGTGAATGCACCTTTCATAGTAATAATTATAATAATGATGGCATTTATTAAGCGCTTACTATGTGCTACTGTTCTAAGCACTGGGGAGGATAGAAGATGATCAGGTTGTCCCACGGGGGGCTCACAGTCTTAATCCCCATTTTACAGATGAGGTAACTGAGGGCCAGAGAAGTTAAGTGACTTGCCCAAAGTCACACAGTTGAAAGTTGACAGAGCTGAGATTTGAACCCATGACCTCTGACTCCAAAGCCTGTGCTCTTTCCTCTGAGCCATGCTGCTTCTCTGTACCTCACACACTACCAGGTAATAACTAGGTAAGAGGAGATTTTTACTTGCTGTAATGTTCTTCCCTCTGTGATACCATGATGTTGACTCTTGCATTTCAAAATATAAATTATAGGCTCTTATTGTTCAAGAGGATTTGGTCCTAGAGTCCACTTTTTAACTGAAATTTCCCCAACTGTTTTTGTTATTGCATGTGAATTGGGTTGGAGTTATTGTAAATATAACGAAATCATATATATATATATATATATATATATATATATATATATATATATATATACATATATATATATATATTTGTTAAAGTAAGCAAAAAAATAGTATTTGTTAAGTGCTTACTATTTACCAGACACTGTACTAAGCACTGAGGTAGATACAAGCTAATCAGGTTGGACACTGTCCACAACCCACATGGGGCTCTCATTCTTAATCCCCATTTTAAAGATGGGGTGCCTGAGGTACAAAGAAATTAAATGACTTGCCGAGGTCATACAGCAGACAGGTGGAGCAGGGATTAAAACCTAGTTCCTTCTGACTCCCAGGCCAGTACTCTATCCACTAGACCACATTGCCTTTCGAAGGTGATGTCTGATGTCTCTTTCAGTATATTGCATTTTAAGCAGCGTCCAAATCAAATTTAAATCCAAAAAATTTGAGATTAAAAACTATAAAGAGCCTGATCTTTTTGGAAAAGCTTCTTTTCCACCTGAATTTTTTTTTGTATTTGGTCTTATGGGGCCATCAGAAAGCAGCGTGGCTCAGTGGAAAGAGCACGGGCTTTGGAGTCAGAGGTCATGGGTTCGAATCCCGGCTCCACCACATGTCTCCTGTGTGACCTTGGGCAAGTCACTTAATTTCTCTGAGCCTCAGTTACCTCATCTGTAAAATGGGGATTAAGACTGTGAGCCCCACGTGGGACAACCTGATCACTTTGTATCCCCCCAAGCGTTTAGAACAGTGCTTTGCACATAGTAAGCACTTAACAAATGCCAACATTATCAAGCGCTTAGTACAGTGCTCTGCACACAGTAAGCGCTCAATAAATACGATTGATGATTTGCATGAATTTCCTTGCCTAAACCTGTTTTCAAAAAAAATCTGTCTGCAAACCCTTTGTATCATACAAAACTCTTGCAGCTTAGATGGGGCAGATGTTCTCTTTTTTTACTATTTCTGCAATGTCTGGAGAGAAGGAACCAGAAAATCAAACGAAAGCTGCCATTCCTCTTGAAGCCTATCCCTACCTCTAGAACTTGTCATGGTCATTTGAAAGGAAGGAAATGTTCTACCAGGTTCCAAGATTCACTCTGTGTTGCTCTCTGGGGATTTATTTCTTGGAAACAACAGGTGAGATGCTTACTGGGGTCTGCGCATCATCAAATTGAATTCAAAGGGACTAAGTTATCTCAGGTCATAGGATATCAGAAACAGGGAGTACAAAATGAACCTCAAAAGATGAAGGACTGATGGAAAAACTGAAATTTGGAAAGACTGAAATGAAAGAGAATAATATTCTATAAAAAAACTCTCCAAAGGCAAAAAGGCAAACCTCTTAAAATAATTCAAATACCCTAAATCGTTCTGCATTGAGATAGAGAAGGGGAGGAGGACAATAACTTCAGAGGTTGGCTTTGAATCTAGCATTGCAAACACTTCATTTACATTAAAATGCTAAGGAAGAAACTCCATAGATTATGTTACCCCATCTGTCCCACAAAAGTAACTGATTGTAGTGTGCATTAAACAAGTCTTCAGTTTTATCAGTTACACCCATGTGAATGATTAAACCTCTTACCTTCAATAGCCTCATCTTGGAACTCAAAGACAGGTACATATATAGAAAGAACACACAGATATTCTTACATATGCATATAATAGCAAAATTCGTATCCTGCGATCTCTTCAAATGTAACCAAGACTTTGCCTGTAGAGGGAATATCCTTTTCTTTTTCTAAAGACTGCTTCAAATACTTTATAAATCATTACATTCCCAACATCTTTTTCATTACTTAACTATCAGTTCCAAACAAGTCCTGGAACTCAGGAAAATGTAGTGGAACCAAGATCTGGACTGCTGAATAGAAACGTTTTCTTACAGGTTTCACAATACTCCTTCTGTGCAGGTGGGACACTGTATATGTTTAGCTAAAGGACCCCTGGGATCTGATTACTCAGAGGTGACAACCCTACAGAGCTCCTGTCGAGTAGAAAACTAAGCAATTATAAAATATCACTGGGGCAGGTTGTTGATTATAATATCTCCATATTTTGTGCTCACTCAACTCCAGCTGCTTCGAGAAGCAGCGTGACCTAGTGGATAGAACACAGATTTGGAGTCAGAAATTCCAGGACCCTAATTCTGACTCCACCACTTGTCTGCTGTGTGACTTTGGGAAAGTCACTTCAGTTCTATGTGCTTCAGTTACCTTGTCTGTAAAATGGGGATTAATACTGTGAACACCATGTGGGACACAAACTGTGTCCAAACTGAATAGCTTGTTCTACCTCACTGCTTAGTACAGTCCCTGGCATATAATTAGCACAACAAATACCATAAAATAAATAAAAAAGAAACTCCAAGTCCATGAATCAGTTTCAAATTATGTAATATGGTGAAGAATCTTCAACGAAGTGTATTTAAACCATGTATGCCATAGAGGGAAAGACTCTGAGACAAATAACCAAGGATCATTGATCATGAGTATCACAAAGAAACTATTTCATAATTATCTAATGATGAAAGATTAAGAAGCAAATTATTGCACATAGAGTTAGTGTAAGTAGATGTGTGTCCGAAGGAGAGTTGGAACAGGAAGGAGAGAAGAAATGTTTTCAAGAAACAATGAGGCTGTTTATTTCTTTAATATTTGCATGTCAGATCCAATCCTTCTTAATGGTATTTTTGGAGCCCCTCATTGTGTGCAGAGCACTGTACTAAGCCCTTGGGAAAGTACAGTTTTCCAGACGTAGTGGGAACAATTCCTGCTCACAAGTTTATGAAATCTCTCGCCCCTTCCCTCCTCCCTGTCTTAACTTCCACCTTCAACCGCTCACTCTCCACTGGTTCCTTCCCCTCTGCCTTCAAACATCCCCACGTCTTCCCCATCCTAAAAAACGTTCTCTTGGCCCCACCTCCCCTTCTAGTTATCGTCTTATCTCCCTGCTACTATTCCTTTCCAAACTCCTTGAACGAGTTGTCTACACCCTCTGCTTCCAATTCCTCAATGCCAAATCTCTCCTCAACCCCCTCCAATCTGGCTTCCACCCCCTACATTCCACCGAAACTGCCCTCTCAAATGACCTGCTGCTTGCCAAATCCAATGGCTCATAAACTACCCTAATCCTCCTCGACCTCTCAACTACCATCGACACTGTGGACCACCCCCTTTTCCTCAACACACTATCAAACCTTGGCTTCACAGACTCTGTTCTCTCCTGGTTCTCCTCATCTCTCCGGCCGTTCATTCTCAGTCTCCTTTGTAGACTCCTCCTTCCCCTCCCATCCCCTTACTGTAGGGGTTCCTCAAGGGTCAGTTCTTGGTACCCTTCTGTTCTCTAGCTACACTCATTCCCTTGGTGAACTCATTCACTCACACAGCTTCAACTATCATCTCTACGCTGATGAAACCCAAATCTACATCTCTGTCCCTGCTCTCTCTCCCTCCCTTCAGGCTCGTGTCTCCTCCTGCCTTCAAGACATCTCCATCTGGATGTTTGCCTGCCATCTAAAACTCAAGATGTCCAAGACTGAACTCATTCATTCATTCAATCGTATTTATTGAGAGCGTATTGTGTGCAGATCACTGTACTAAGCGCTTGGGAAGTACAAGTTGGCAACATATAGAGATGGTTCCTAACCAACAGCAGGCTCACAGTCTAGAAGGGGGAGATAGAGAACAAAACAAAACATATTAATAAAATAAAATAAATAGAATAAATATGTACAAATAAAATAAATGAATAAATAGAGTAATAAGTACATACAAACATATATTCATATATACAGGTGCTGTGGGAAGGGGAAGGAGGTAAGCCAGGAGGGATGGGGAGGGGGAGGAGGGGGAGAGGAAGGAGGAGGCTCAGTCTGGGAAGGCCTCCTGGAGGAGGTGAGCTCTCAGAAGGGCTTTGAAGGGAGAAAGGGAGAAAGAGAGCTAGCTCTGTGGATGTGTGAAGGGAGGGCATTCCAGGCCAGGGGGATGATGTGGGCTGGGGGTCGATGGCAGGACAGGCAAGAACGAGGCACAGTGAGGAGATTAGTGGCAGAGAAGCAGAGGGTGCGAGCTGGGCTGTAGAAGGAGAAAAGGGAGGTGAGGTAGGAGGGGGCGAGGTGATGGAGAGCCTTCAAGCCGAGGGGGAGGAGATTTTGCCTGATGCATAGGTTGATTGGTAGCCACTGGAGGTTTTTGAACTCCTTATCTTCCTTCCCAAACCCTGCCCTCTCCCTGACTTTCCCATCACTGTTGAGTGTTTGCCTGATGTGTAGGCTGATTGGTAGCCACTGGAGATTTTTGAACTCCTTATCTTCCCTCCCAAACCCTGCCCTCTCCCTGATTTTCCCATCACTGTTGAAGGCACTAACATCCTTCCCATCTCACAAGCCCGCAAATTTGGTGTGATCCTCGACTCTGCTCTCTCGTTCACCCCTCACATCCAATCCATCACCAAAACCTGCCGGTCTCACCTCTGCAACAAGGCCAAGATCTGCCCTTTCCTCTCCATCCAAACTGCTACCGTGCTGGTTCAATCTCTTATCCTATTCCGACTGGATTACTGCATCAGCCTCCTCTCTGATCTCCCATCTTCCTGTCTCTCCCCACTTCAGTCTATACTTCACACTGCTGCCCGGATCATTTCTGTGCAGAAACGCTCTGTGCATGTTACTCCCCTCCTCAAAAATCTCCAGTGGCTACCAGTCAACCTACGCATCAAGCAAAAACTCCTCACTCTCAGCTTCAAGGCTCTCCATCACCTCGCCCCCTCCTACCTCACCTCCCTTCTCTCCTTCTACAGCCCGCCCAGCTCGCACCCTCCGCTAGTCTGCCACTAACCTCCTCATTGTGCCTCATTCTCGCCTGTTCTGCCGTCGACCCCCAGCCCACGTCATCATCATCATCATCAATCGTATTTATTGAGCGCTTACTATGTGCAGAGCACTGTACTAAGCGCTTGGGAAGTACAAATTGGCAACATATAGAGACAGTTCCTACCCAACAGTGGGCTCACAGTCTAAAAGGGGAGACAGAGAACAAAACCAAGCATACTAACAAAATAAAATAAATAGAATAGATATGTACAAGTAAAATAAATAAATAAATAGAGTAATAAATATGTACAAACATATATACATATATACAGGTGCTGTGGGGAAGGGAAGGAGGTGAGATGGGGGGATGGAGAGGGGGACGAGGGGGAGAGGAAGGAAGGGGCTCAGTCAGGGAAGGCCTCCTGGAGGAGGTGAGCTCTCCATAGGGCCTTGAAGGGAGGAAGAGAGCTAGCTTGGCGGATGGGCAGAGGGAGGGCATTCCAGGCCCGGGGGATGACGTGGGCCGGGGGTCGATGGCGGGACAGGCGAGAACGAGGTACAGTGAGGAGATTAGCGGCAGAGGAGCAGAGGGTGCGGGTTGGGCTGTAGAAGGAGATAAGGGAGGTGAGGTAGGAGGGGGCGAGGTTATGGAGAGCCTTGAAGCCCAGGGTGAGGAGTTTCTGCCTGATGCGCAGATTGATTGGTAGCCACTGGAGATTTTTGAGGAGGGGAGTAATATGCCCAGAGCGTTTCTGGACAAAGATAATCCGGGCAGCAGCATGAAGTATGGATTGAAGTGGAGAGAGACACGAGGATGGGAGATCAGAGAGAAGGCTGATGCAGTAGTCCAGACGGGATAGGATGAGAGCTTGAATGAGCAGGGTAGTGGTTGGGATGGAGAGGAAAGGGCGGATCTTGGCAATGTTGCAGAGCTGAGACCAGAAGGTTTTGGTGATGGCTTGGATGTGAGGGGTGAATGAGAGAGCAGAGTCGAGGATGACACCAAGGTTGCGGGCTTGTGAGACGGGAAAGATGGTAGTGCCGTCAACAGAGATGGGAAAGTCAGGGAGAGGGCAAGGTTTGGGAGGGAAGACAAGGAGTTCAGTCTTCGACATGTTGAGCTTTAGGTGGCGGGCAGACATCCAAATGGAGATGTCCTGAAGGCAGGAGGAGATGCGAGCCTGGAGAGAGGTGGAGAGAGCAGGGGCAGAGATGTAGATCTGGGTGTCATCAGCGTAGAGATGATAGTTGAAGCCGTGGGAGCGAATGAGGTCACCAAGGGAGTCCGTGTAGATCGAGAACAGAAGGGGACCAAGCACTGAACCTTGGGGAACCCCCACAATAAGAGGATGAGAGGGGAAGGAGGAGCCTGCAAAGAGACTGAGAATGAACAACCGGGGAAATAAGAGGAGAACCAGGAGAGGACGGAGTCTGTGCCTGGAATGTCCTCCCTCCGCACATCCTCCAGGCCAGCTCTCTTTGTCCCTTCAAAGCCCTACTGAGAGCTCACCTCCTCCAAGAGGCCTTCCCAGACTGAGCCCTCTTTTTCCTCTCCCCCTCCTCATCTCCCCCGCCCTACCTCCTTCCCCTCTCTACAGCACCTGTATATATGTTTGTACAGATTTATTACTCTATTTCTTCTACTTGTACATATTTACTATTCTATTTATTTTGTTAGTGATGTGCATCTAATTTTACTTCTATTTATTCTGATGACTTGATACCTGACCACATATTTTGTTTTATTGTCTGTCTCCCCCTTTTAGACTGTGAGCCCATTGTTGGGTAGAGACTGTCTCTATATTTTACCAACTTGTACTTCCCAAGTGTTTAGTATAGTGCTCCGCACAAAGTAAGCTCTCAATAAATGCAATTGAATTAATGAATGAAAGCTTACAGTATATAGGGGGAGCTAGACATTAATTAATTAATTCAATTGTATTTATTGAGCACTTACTGTGTGCAGAGCACTATATTAAGCACTTGGGAAGTCCAAGTCGGCAACATATAGAGACGGCCCCTACCCAACAATGGGCTGACAGTCTAGAAGGGGAGGCAGACAACAAAACAAAACCTGTAGACAGGTGTGAAAATCATCCAAACAAAGAGAATTAAAGCTATATGCACATCATTAACAAAATTAATAAAATGAATAGTAATAATGATGATAATAATAATAATTAAATTTATTAAGCACTTACTATGAGCCAGGCACTTTACTAAGAGCTGGGGTGGGTATAAGCAAATCAGGTTGGACACAGTCTCTGTCCCACGTGGAGCTCACAATCTCAATCCCATTTTACAGATGAGGAAACCAAGGACCAGAGGAGTGAAGTGACTTGTCCAAGATCACACAGCAAACAGTGGCAGAGCCAGGATTAGAACTCATAACCTTCTGACTCCTAGGTCCGGGCTTTATTCACTTCACCATGCTGCTTCTGACAAATTAGGGGTAGGTATAGTATCAGCATTAGGGATAAGGTAAAGAGTTGAGAAGAAGAATATTAACATAAATACTGTGTGTTTACACAGCCAAGTGCACACTCTATGCAGAGAGGAGGGAGGATAGGGAAACAGTGTGGCTTAGTGGAAAGAGCACGGGCTTAGAAGTCATAGGACATGGGTTCTAATCCTGCCTCTGCCACTCTTCTGCTGTGCGACCTTGGGCAAGACACTTAACTTCTCTCTGCCTGAGTTACCTCGCCTGTAAAATGGGGATTAAGCTCCCTTTAAAATGTTCACTTCAACATCAATTTACATTCTATATTTATCGCAGAGCAGGTGACAGAAAATGGCACATTTATGACAATTTCATTCTTAAAAGGTTGACAAATGTGCTGGAGCTGTTCTCCTATGTGGCATTTTTATGCTTTTTCATTGTCATCTCCGCTGGGAAATTTGGAATGATGAGATTAATAATAATGATAATAATGATGGTATTTGTTAAGCACTTACTAAGGGCAAAGCACTGTTCTAAGCACTTGGGGGATACAGGTGATTAGGTTGTCCCACGTGCGGCTCACAGTCTTAATCCCCATTTTACAGGTGAGGTAATGGAAGCTCAGAGAATTTAAGTGACTTCCCCAAGGGCACCCAGCAGACATGTGGTGAAGCCAGGATTTGAACCCATGACCTCTGACTCCCAAACCCGTGCTCTTTCCAATGAGCCACGCTGCTTCTCTAATCTGAATTGACTCTCATTTAACTAATTCCATGTATTTCTTTCTCTTATCACTACTGCTTCTCAATTATCACTCTGACAATCCCAGCAACTATAACATTCAGAAAGACCTAATTCTAGAGCATGACCTAATGGATAGAACATGGGCCTGGGAGTCAGAAAGACTTGAGTTCGAATCCTGGACTTGTCGATTACTTGCTGTGTGGCTTTGGGCAGGTAACTTAACTTCTCTGTCCCTAAAGTTCCTCAACTATGAAATAGGGCTACCTGTTTTCCCTTGTACCAAGACTGTGAGTCCCATGTGGGACAGGGGCTGTGTGTGACCTAATTCATTTGTACCTACCCCAGCAGTTAGAACAGTGTTTGACAAATAGAAAGCAACTAGCAAATATAATTAAAAGAAAAAAAAGATAATCAGGTTGGACCCAATCCATGTCCCACGGTGGGCTCACAGTCTTAATTTCAATTTAAAAGGCGAGGGACCTGAGGTGCAGAGACGTAAAGTAACTAGCCCAAGGTCAAACAGCAAACAAGTTGCTGTGACAGGATTATAACCCAGCTCCTTTGGCGCCCAGGCCTATGGCACTAGGCCATTAGGCCATGCCACTTTCTAAAGTTTCCGAAGAAGGTTTTTAATGCCCTGAATCCATCTCTCTCCTCACATGCCAGTCTGGCCTAGTGGAAATAGCACAGGCCTGGTGGTCAGAGGACTTGTGTTTTAATCCTGGTTCTGCCAATTGCCTGCTGGATTACCTTGGGTAAATCATTAACTTCTTTGTAAACTTCTGCAAATCTCTCTCTTTTCTCATCTGTAAAATGGGGACTCAAATGCCTATTTCTAGACTGTGAGCCCATTGTTGGGTAGGGACCATCTTTATATGTTGCCGACATGCACTTCCCAAGCGCTTAGTACAGTGCTCTGCACACTGTAAGCGCTAAATAAATACGATTGAATGAATGAATGAATGAATGTTTGTTCTGATGATTTTGTAACCTGCCTACATGTTTTGTTTTGTTGTCTGTCTCCCCCTTCTAGACTGTGAGCCCATTGTTCTGTAGGTAGGGACCGTCTCCATATGTTGCCGACTTGTACTTCCCAAGCGCTTAGCACAGTGCTCTGCACACAGTAAGTGTACAATAAATATGATTGAGTGAATATTTTCTCTCCTACTTAGATTGTGAACTCAATGAGGGATAAGTACTGTGTCCAACCTAATTGCCTTGTGTCTTTCCCAACGCTTATTTCAATGCTTTGCACAGAGTAAGCACTTAACAGATAGAACAGTAGTAATTATTACATTTTAGGAAGATCCTGTTCTACCTAGCTTCTGTTGCAGAAGAGTTGGGACATATTCTGGGCAGAGGTAGGGGAGATGGGGCCTTTATGCTCCACTTTGGAAGGCAGTGTTCCTGAGTAGAGTATAGAAAGAGGGAAAGAGAAAGGTACAAGGACTCAAAAGTCAAAATAATATCTCTTTTCCTTGAATCCTCCAGGTAAATGTAATTCCTAATTTAATATGGGAACTTTGAATTACATTGTAAGAGGGTTCATATCATATCCTAAAATGTGGAGTGGAACATTTAATATCATTTTTATTCAGCATTACTGTCTTCTATGAGGGCTGTCAAGCAAGTATTCAGCATATTATGTTTGTGCCTATATTAACAATAAAGTTTGGGCCTGGAAGTCAGAAGGTCATAGGTTCTAATCCCAGCTCCACCACATGTCTACTGTGTGACCTTGGGCAAATCACTTGACTTCTCTGTGCCTCAGTTACCTCACCTGTAAAATGAGAATTGAGACCGTGAGCCCCACATGGAATAGGGACAGTCTCCAACCCAATTTGCTTGTATCCACCCCAACTCTTAGTACAGTGTTTGGCACATAGTAAGCATTTAACTAATACCACAACTATTATATGTTCAATTGCTTCAGGCCTCACTGAATGTTGCCAGATAAATAGTAAAATGTCCAAGAGTAATGGTGTATGCTGAATTCAACCAACTGTACTAAGGGTTTGGATAGGCAAAAGGGCAAAACCCTGTTTCCTTCTCACAGGGAGCTTACACTCTGGTGGGAGAGACAAGCACAGACATATCCGTGAGTCATAGAACCAGAATAAATAGAAGTGAATTTTTAATGGAACACATACATTCACAAATCTGGGAGAGGGAAAGAGGCTGAGAGAATCATGTCTTCTCATTTGAAGATGATAGGTCCTATTGACATCCGGTTAAGCAAATGGGTATTGTTGACAAGGCTGATGTATGAATGAAAATCCATTCCATATTGTGTGTACAAGTCTGTTTTTTCACAGTATTGATGTGTTCACTTGTTATGCTTCTTGGTCTGATATTCCCAATGTTTCTGCTCAGGATGAGCAAACTCTTCTGAATGCCCTAGCCCAGACTGTATTGTGTATATAGCCCTCACTGTTCTACAGATGACCTGAATTCTCTGCACACTGCAGTCACCCTAAATGCACAACATTCAAATCAGTTGTAAACAGCTTTCAAGAATCTGCTGGTGACAGAAAGAGTTCTTAATTCCCTTCACACTAACGTCAGTTTGGCATCCAAGATAGTTCACACTCAGAGGCATGGCTCCATCTGCATTCAATCATATTAATTGAACACTTCATCTGTGCAGAGCACTGTACTAAGCACTTGGGAGAATATAATACAAAAATAAACAGTCACATTCCCTGCCCCCAAGGAGCTTAGAGTCTAGAGTAAGCTTATATTTGGAAAGATGGATGGGTTGCCATGTTTTAATACTTTTTCATTCAAATATCAGCCCTGTATGTTCCAGACCCAGCAGACACTGATAGGCTTTCTTAGTGTTAAATCAAGATTTTTAAAAATGGCTCTTGAAGTCTTCTTTAGATGGCCAAACGCTGTACTGGGCCTGGCACATAGTAAGTGCATAACAAATACCATTAATTATTATAATAAGGTTGGACATCGTCCTTGTCCCGCATGGAACTCACAGTCTAAGTGGGAGGGAGGGAAATTTAATCCGCATTTTACAGATTAGGTAACTGAGGCACAAAATAGTTAAGTGACTTGCCCATGTCACACAACAGGCAGGCGGTGGGGTCAAGTTAGATCAACACTCTTTTTCGATCCACTGATGAGGATCAGCAAATTTTTAAATTCTAAGATTTTGTCAGCTACTGGGGCTGAGTACAGCGATCTGCACACAGCCAGTGCCTATAATAATTACTGCTACTAGTGGGGTGGGACTAGAAGGAGGCATTTTTAATGCATTTGTTAAGCACTTCCTATATGTCACACATTGTTCTAAACACTGGGATAGGTACAAGTTAATTAGGTTGGACACGACCCTTGTTCTGCATGGGGCTCACAGTTTAAGTAGTAGGTAGAACAGGAATTTAAACCCCATTTTACAGTTGAGGAAACTGAGGCACAGAGAGGTTAATGACCTGACCAAGGTCACACTGAAAGCAATTGACAGAGACAGGATTAGAACCCAGGTCCTCTGACTCCCAGGTCTGGGCTCTTTCTACGAAGCAACACTGCTTGGTGGGTATTGGCTTCA
Organism: Tachyglossus aculeatus; assembly: GCF_015852505.1. Classification (NCBI taxonomy): domain Eukaryota; kingdom Metazoa; phylum Chordata; class Mammalia; order Monotremata; family Tachyglossidae; genus Tachyglossus; species Tachyglossus aculeatus. The sequence continues at coordinate 714,438 of NW_024045093.1, forward strand.
GTGGGTAACTTTTGTCATTCACTCATTCATTCATTAGTATTTATTGAGCGCTTACTGTGTGCACAGCACTGTACTAAGCGCTTGGGAAGTACAAGTCGGCAACATATAGAGACAGTCCCTACCCAGCAACAGGCTCACAGTCTAGAAGGGGGAAACAGACAACAAAACAAAACATGTAGACAGGTGTCAAAACCATCAGAATAAATAGAATAGTTGCTATATGCACATCATTAATAAAATAAATAGAGTAGTAAATATATACAAGTAAAATAAATAGAGTAATAAATATGTACAAATATATACAAGTGCTGTGGGGAGGGGAAGGAAGTAGGGCAGAGGGAAGGGGGTCGATGGGAAGGGAAGGGTTACCCATGGCCCATGGGTACACGGTGGACCAGCTGCAGAAGAAGTAAAAAAGAAACTCTTTGAAGAGTGAACAGCAGCCAAACAACCCACAGAGTGCACCAGCTGCAGAATATGCAAAAAGTGGTACTCCTGAAGGAGCAGCAGAAAGACAATACACAGCCGAGGGTGATTTGAAAATCACTACTCAGAACTGTACTGAGAAGCTGTCTAGCCTAATGGATAGAGCACGGGCCTGGGAGTCAGAAGGACCTGGGTTCCAATCCTAGCTCCACCCCTTGTCCCCTGTGTGACCTGTTTCCTCAGGCTTTCTACTAAAACAATCAGAATGTCCCATCTTAGAATTCCCTTAATCACAATAGTCTGTCGGGGGGCCTCTGGTCTGGTGAGATTCACTGGGGATGGAGGTGACTGTTTTAGGGCAGATGGACCAGAACAATCAATCAATTAATCAGTCAATCATATTTATTGGTGCTTAGTGTACTGAGAGCACTGTTCTCAGTACACTGAGATTCACTGGGGATGGAGGTGACTGTTTTAGGGCAGATGGACCAGAACAATCAATCAATTAATCAGTCAATCATATTTATTGGTGCTTAGTGTACTGAGAGCACTGTTCTAAGTGCCTGGAAGTGTACAGTGTAGCAGAGTAAGTAGACAAATTCCCCACCCACAACAAGCTTACAGTCTAGAAGGGATGGACTGTAAACTCACTGTGGGCAGGCAATTTGTTTATTGTTGAAATGTATGCTCCCAAGCACTTAGTACAGTGCTCTTCACACAGCACTCAATAAATAAGATTGAATAACTGTCTAGAACAGTCCTCTAAGCTTGACCTGAATTGCAAAGCAGGTCAAAGAAATGCCCGGCAGCCTTTCTGAAACTTCTGGATGGCCACCAGGTCTTTTAATACTAATGCTAATACTAATACTGTTACTACCAATAATAATAATAACAATAATAATGATACTTCTAAGTACATACTATGTGCCAAGCACTGTTCTAAGCACTGGGGTAAGTACAAGTTAATGAGATTGGACATAGTCCCTGTCCCATATGGGGCTCACAGTCCTAATCCCATTTTACAGATGAGGCAACTGAGGCACAGAGAAGTTAATTGACTTGTCCAAGGTCACACAGCAGACAAGTGCCGGGGCAGGGAATAGAACCCAGATCCCCCTGACTTGCAAGTCTGTGTTTTATCTACTAGGCCACGCTGTCTTTCAAAATGTCTTTTGGCTTCTGGAATGCAGTATCTGCCTACCACATCATGGCCAGAGTCTGCAACTGGTGGGAAGAAGACCAGCAGTACATCCTTTTGAGGAAGGCAATGCTGTGACCAACGTTGTGGGTGAGTAATAAAGTCTCAATTCTGCTTCAAAATAGCCAATTATTTTTTCCCATGAATAATATAGTCAACAGTCCTGTACTCTTAAGAAATTGTCATGAAATAAGATTAAAGAGATAATAATTATTATTATTATTGTGATATTTTTTAAGCACTTACTATGTGCCAAGCACTGTACTAAGCACTGGAGTGGATATAAGCAAATCAGATTGGACACAGTCCCTTGTCCCGTGTGGGGCCCGCAATCTCAATCCCCATTTTGCAGATGATGTAACTGAGGCAGAGAGAAGTGCCTTCTGAGTTCCAGGCTCATACTCTATCCACTACACCATGCTGCTTCTCTTTTGAACTGCAAACAATTTGTAACCATCTGAATCGTTTAACTTCTGAATCTTCAATACCCCCTGAATTTTCTGATGCCTTCTCTCCCTTTATCCCTCTAGACTGTAAGCTCTTTGTGAGAAGGGAATGCGTCCACCAACTTCATTGTATTGTACTGTTCCAAACACTTAATACAATGTTCTGCACATAGTAAGTGCTGAATAAATACCACTGATTCCTCAGAACATTAATCCCATGATTTAGCATTTTAAAACATCATTCACATCCTGAGCACAGAAATCATTTTAATATCAATCAATCAGTGTTTTTATTGAGTGCTTATTTTGTGCAGAGCACAATATTAAATACTTGGCAATGTACAATGCAGCAGAGTTGGTAGATGTGCTCCTTGCCTACAAGTATAAAGCCATGTGGAATTTAGTCCACTGAAGAAGTTGAGAGCTGTTGCTTCTTCCAGGAATTAAGCTATGTTTCCCAACATCCTAATAGGGAAAGAAGACATAGAACCCTTCTGGGTCCCTGTGACTTTACCTGTTGAACTGGTTTCTGGGTTGAGGTGTGAAACGTAGTTGCTATTAAGGCAAACTGAAACTTTTTTGTTGCCTGAACCTACAGACCATATCTTACATCTTCCTTTTAACTTCCCCATTGCCTAGAACAAAATGCTGTCCATCTTAAGAGGTCATATGATTGATTAAAGTTTGAATTTCAGGTTTTTCAGTTTCATAGCTACCAAGTTAAAGGAATGAACATAGGCAACAAACAGAATGTCACCCTAGTAAAAAGATAGGGAATCCTACACAACCATGAATAAGCTGGACATAAAAAATTCTAGAATAGAGAAAGAGAGTTTGCTGACAACTCACAATGAATAGTTTGATTGGCAGCACTAGTAGTTGCTTAATGTTGGTTTGAATATTACCTTTCCTGTTGAACTATTTTCCTATATATCAATCAATCAATCAATCGCATTTATTGAGTGCTTACTGTGTGCAGAGCACTGTACTAAGCGCTTGGGAAGTACAAGTTGTCAACATATAGAGACCCAACAGTGGGCTCACAGTCTAGAAGATAGGGGAAGATAGGAAGTAGCGAGGTCAATGAGAAGGCTGATGAGACAGACAAGGCAGGATATCACAAATGCTTGGATCAGCATAGTAGCAGGGTAGACGGAGCAGAAAGAGTGGACTCTAGAGGTCTTGTGAACACAGAATAACAGGACTTGGTGACAGATTGAATTTACGGGTTGAATGAGAAAGTTTGAAGGCATTTTTCGCTCCTTTGTTTCCCAAACTGTAGATAAGGGGGTTCAACATGGGGACCACATAGATATAGAACACAGACGCCACTTGGTCCCTATCCAAAGAGTAGGATTTACTTGGCTTTAAATAAGTAAAGATCATTGTCCCATAGAATAACATAACCCCCATCAAATGGGAACCTCAGGTAGAGAAATCTTTTTTCCTACCCTCTTTCGAATGTGTCTTTAAGATGGCAGAGAGGATGGCAACATAGGAGACGAAAATGATGATCAGAGATGGAACAAGTGTCAAACCCCCTAAAACATATATGAAAATTTCTGTCTCAAGTGTGCTCTTGCAGCACAGAGATAAGATAGGAAAAGTATCACTGAAGAAATGATGGATAAGATTAGACATGCAGAACAGTAGTCCAGATATAAAAACTTTAATGACCAGAGAGTTGATGATGGTGTCTAAATATGTCCCAGCCAGGAGCAGGGCAAAGACTCTCCAGGATACCACAACCATGTAAAGCAGTGGGCTATGGATGGCTACATAACGGTCATAAGCCATCGCAGCTAATAGAAAGCATTTGGCACCAGCTAAAGCAACGAAAAAGTACATCTGGGTAAAGCTCCCGAAGAAAGAGATGGTCTTCTGGGCTATTAATAAATTAATCATCCTTGTGGGCATCATGTCTGAAAAATAACTCAGGTCTTATTAAGTCGATGCTTTATAAGTAATTTCATAGAGAGCTATGCACATTTAAAATGTAATGACTCCTTTTCAAATGAACGGTGTGGAGTCAACATTCTAAATACAGTTGACAGGAAGAAACATTTTCTTTTTGATTTGTAGGTCACACATATTTACTCTGTCTTCCTCTTCCTTCCCTCAGAAGATGAGATGTTTTTCACCCTGGCCCCAGCTCCAGCTCCTCACTTTCCTTTCAAGCAATGCTAATTAAATATTTCTCCCAAACCCAACTCCCCCTCTCTTTAATTCATCAAACACTCACTCAAATCATGAGTTGAGGGAAATAAGGAAACTCAGAAGAGGTCAAGTCTTTAGGACTTAGAGACAGATCATTTAACTGCAGAGCTAAAGAGCAAATAGGATTTGAATGGATTGTTTAAAAAGAACTTTCCAAGACATTTCAGTGTTCTGCATTACACTTTAATATGCTTGGAAAATATCTTTCCCATTGAAAGTTGAGGCTGCCTGAAGTGTTAAGTGAAATGGACTCTTGGGGTATTAGTGTTATTTTATTTCATCATTTTAGACTGTGAGTTCATTGCGGAGAGGGAATAAGAATACCAACTTTGCTTTATTGCACTCCCCCAAGCCCTTAGTACAGTGCTCTGCACACAGTAAGTGTTCAATAAATTTGATTGATAGAATGAATATTTTATTTTGAATTTCCTTCTCATTACAATATGCTCTAACATGCTGTATATGTTGTATCATTAGGCTGATGCTAAACATGGGTTTTTGAATGTTTAATTCTGAATCATAAGGTGCCAATTTTCCATTCACTGTGGTATTTGCCTCTGAGAAGGTTAAGCACTTTTCTCCTCCTATTTCCTCCCCTCTCCCCATGACCACCGGAGGTGGTGTTAGTGGTGTTGGAGGTCTCCCAGCTACACTTCACTCCTCTAATGCTAACCTATTCTCTATATCTCAGTCTCATCTATCTCTCCACCGACCTCTTGCTCACATCCTGCCTGTGGCCTGGAAAATCCTCCCTCTTATCTGATAGACAATTTCTTTCACCCACTTCAAAGCCTTACTGAAGGTACCTCTCTTCCCTGACTAAACCCTCTTTTCCTTTTCTTAGACTCCCTTATGCATCACCCTGACTTGTTCCCTTTATTCATTCCCTCCTCCCAACCCCACAGCACTTATGTACCTATCTGTAATTTATTTATTTATATTTATGTCTGTCTTCCCTTCTAGACTGTACGTTTTTGTGTGCAGGGAATGTGCTTGTTATATTGGAACAGCTCAACTCCTTAGTACAGTGTTCTGCACACAGTAAGTGTTCAATAAATGTGATTGACTGACTGATGGGATGGGGAGGGAGAAAGTGTTTGAGATCCACATTGCAACAGCCTAGGACCCTCTTGGCCCTGCCTATTTCCTGACAAAAATGTACTAATACATTTCCCCAATTCCTCTCACTTCATATAAAATCCAAGCCCCTGGTTTTGAAGTGAAGACTCTAAAGATTTTGACAGTTAAGATAGGTTCTCCAATCAACACCCACCCACAAAGCTGATGAGAATATAGCTCTTGCTGTGGCTAAAGAGACTCCTGAAAATGCACTTCAGGGCATTAGGGCATTTCATGCTAAAGGCTGTTGGCCCCTGGACAGTTAGTTTTCCCTCTTTCCATCCAATGCTATACTATTTTACTTTAGCCTGTATTTCTGAGGCACTGATATATTTCTCCATGCTTATTCGCTGTCTGTCTTATGCTGTCGAGTCGTGTCCAATGCATGGAGACACCGAAGACACATCTCTCCCAGAACACCCCACTTCCATCTGTAACCATTCTGGTAGTGTATCCAGAAAGTTTTCGTGGTAAAAAAAACAGAAGCGGTTGACCATTGCCTCCTTCTGCACAGTAAAAGATTCTCTGCCCTCGACTCTCTCCCATGCCACTGCTGCCCAGCACAGGCAAGTTTTGAACTTATAGCAGATTGCCTTCCACTCTCTAGCCACTGCCCAAGCTAGGAATGGAATGGGTATGCCTCTGCTTTACAATCTCTCCCGTAGTAGAAACTGGCAGAGTACTGGAAACTCTCCAAGTAGACCCTGAGAGGGTCCATAATTATTACTTCCCCCAAACTAGGGCCAGGGCCCATGTTAATCAACCGTATGATCACTTGATAGTGTGGTTTAGTGGAGAGTCCAGGCATGAAAATCAGAAGAACAAGGTTTCTAATCCTTGCTCCACCACTTTTCTACATCATGACCTCCGACAAGTCACTTCACTTTCCTGTGCCTCAGTTACCTCATATGCACAATGACGATGAAGACTGTAAGCACCATGTGAGAAGGTGACTTTGGCCAACCTGATTTGTTTGCATCCACTGCAGTGCAGTGCAGTGCCTGGCACATAGTAAGCACTCAATAAATACCACAGTTGTTATTATTATTATTCACTTCCATATAAAAATCTCCCCAGTGCTTAATTCAGTGCCTGTAAGTTTAATAAATATTTATGGTAATTGGAACGATTCTTTAGCACCTGTGCTTTTCAAATATAAAGTCGAATCTGGTGGACTCAGATAAGGGGACATCTGATTTAACCAGTTTAGACTGAATATTTTTCACCTTTATTAAGCAAAGATGGGGAAATTACTAAGGCTTAATATGAACATATTCATCTAGAGAGTAATCTGTTATAAAATTTTCTTTTTAATATCATATATTTAACGGGGGCCAGAAGGTGTCCAAAGGTTATTGGAGAAATTTAGGTAGCCTATGAAGGGGTTGTGTGCTTTAGTAGGTTACGTTTGCACCACTGAGTGAGAGCAGACCACAGGATTATTTAGCTAAATGTGTTTGTGGATTTATTTCTGTTGGAAAAGTGTAGAAATATATTTGGCCAGTTAAATGTTGACATGACAAACATTTGCAAACTATAACATTTAATTATTCAGGAACAAAAGTACCATTTGACAAAGAAATGGATGATTGCACTTATGAGTGGCTATTTGTTTTACTTCCTTACAATTATTATATTAATTAGACAAAAATGCCACCTTGAATTATGCTGGTGGTCTGGAACTTGGAATTCTCTCCCACACGGTGGCTCTAAATGGTAATTGGAGGAATACATTCTGGATCATAAACTCAGTGCGGGCAGGAAATGTGTCTACCAACTCACTTATATTGCCTTCTCCCAAGTTCCTTGTACAGTGCTCTGCACACAGTTAACACTTGATAAATTTGTTTGATTGACTGATTGATTAGAACAGAACGATGATTGCTTCTTTGTTATTTACCCATATGGATTGTCCTTCCAACATCTTACATCTCCCCTAATAATTCCTCTTGACCAAGCCTGTGAATCTGTAGAAATCCTGTTGAACCCTCAATCATCTCTAAATTTTTCCCTTGACATCACTGATTTTCACTTGTCTAGGAATTACCAACTGCAACTTCACTGAATAGCCTTCATTTTTAATGTTTCAGTATTTTTAATGGTATTTCATTAATTGAGTCATATTTATTGAGTGCTTACTGTGTACAGAGCACTATATGTTAAGCACTTACTATGTTCCGGGCACTGAAGTATGCACTGGGGTAGATACAAGCTAATCAGTTTGGACACAGTTCATATAATAATAATGACATTTGTTAAGCACTTACTATGTGCCAAGCTCTGTTCCAAGCGCTGGGGGGATACAAGGCAATCAGGTTGTCCTACATGGTGCTCACAGTCTTAATCCCCGTTTACAGATGAGGTAAATGAGGCACAGAGAAGTTAAGTGACTTGCCCAAAGTCACACAGCTGACAAGTGGCAGAGTCGGGATTAGAACTCATGACTTCTGACTCCCAAGCCCATGCTCTTTACACTGAGCCATGCTACTTCTTCATATCCCAACTGGGGCTCAACGTCTTAATCCCCATTTTACAGATGAGGAAACTGAGGCATAGAGAAGATAAATGACTTGCCCAAGAACACACAGAAGACAAGTATCTGATCAATAACAATGTCATATTCAACTCCATCCTCACCCTTGACAATTTTTTATCGATTCAAGCATGCTCGCTCCTCGGCATTCATCTCTATAGAATGATGTGCTCTTGTTGTGAGATTATGTTCCTATAATAAGAATACTCTAAACCCTGGGGCTGACACAAGATAAGCAAGCTAACCTGTCCACCCAGGACTCACACCCTAAGAGCCAAGAAGGACGGGCCTTAGATGCCATTATTTAGGAACAGAAGGCACCCATAAACATTGGAGGCAGAGGCAGAAGACCCCTTTTGGGCTTGGGATTCAAAAGGACCTGCATTCTAATTCCAGCTCCACCACTTGTCTGTTGTGTGAACGTGGGCAAGTCACTTAACTTCTCTGTGCCCCAGTTTACTCATCTGTAAAATGGGGAATAAAACTGTGAACTCCAAGAGGGACAGGGACTGCATCCAAACTGCTAGCCCTGTGTCCACCCCAACATTTAGAACTTTGCTTAGCATACAGTAACCACTAAACAAATACCATTATCATCATCATCATATAGAACATGCAGAATAAGGTCAGGGAACTAATGAGGAGCATAGCAGTTGGAGGAAATCAATCAATCAATCAATCAATCAATCAATCGTATTTATTGAGCACTTACTGTGTGCACAGCACTGTACTAAGCACTTAGGAAGTACAAGTTGGCAACATATAGAGACGGTCCCTACCCAACAGTGGGCTCACAGTCTAGAAGGGGGAGACAGAGAACAAAACAAAACATATTAACAAAATAAAATAAATACAATAGATATGTACAAGTAAAATAAATAAATAGAGTAATAAATATGTACAAACATATATACATATATACAGGTGCTGTGAGGAAGGGAAGGAGGCAAGGTGGGGGATGGAAAAGGGGAGGAGGGGGAGAGGAAAGAGGGGGCTCAGTCTGGTAAGGCCTCTTGGAGGAGGTGAGCTCTCAGTAGGGTCTTGAAGGGAGGAAGAGAGCTAGCTTGGCAGATGTGGGGAGGGAGGGCATTCCAGGCCAGGGGGATGACGTGGGCCGGGGGTCGACGGCGGGACAGGCGAGAAGGAGGCACGGTGAGGAGAATAGCAGCAGAGGAGCAGAGGGTGCAGACTGGGCTGTAGAAGGAGAGAAGGGAGTCGAGGTAGGAGGGGGCGACGTGATGGAGAGCCTTGAAGCCGAGGGTGAGGAGTTTCTGCCTGATGCGTAAGTTGATTGGTAGCCACTGGAGATTTTTGAGTAGGGGAGTAACATGCCCAGAGTGTTTCTGCACAGAGACGATCCGAGCAGCAGTGTGAAGTATGGATTGAAGTGGGGAGAGACAAGAGGATAGGAGATCGGACAGGAAGCTGATACGGTATTCCAGACGGGATAGGATGAGAGCTTGAACGAGCAGGGTAGCTGTTTGGATGGAGGGGAAAGGGCAGATCTTGGCAATGTTGTGGAGCTGAGACCAGCAGGTTTTTGTGATGGCTTAGATGTGAGGGGTGAACGAGAGAGCGGAGTCGAGGATGACACCAAGTTTGCGTGCTTGTGAGATGGGAAGGATGGTAGTGCCGTTAATAGTGATGGGAAAGTCAGGGAGAGGGCAGGGTTTGGGAGGGAAGACAAGGAGCTCAGTCTTAGACATGTTGAGGTTTAGGTGGTGGGCACACATCCAGATGGAGATATCCTGAAGGCAGGAGGAGATGCGAGCATGGAGGGAGGGGGAGAGAGCAGGGGCAGAGATGTAGATTGGGGTGTCATCAGAGTAGAGATGATAGTTGAAGCCGTGGGAGTGAATGAGGTCACCAAGAGAATGAGTGTAGATCGAGAACAGAAGGGGACCAAGAACCGAACCTTGAGGAACCCCCACAGTAAGGGGATGGGAGGGGGAGGAGGAGCCTGCAAAAGAGACTGAGAATGAACGACCAGAGAGATAAGAGGAGAACCGGGAGAGGACGGGGTCTGTGAAGCCAAGGTTGGATAGCATGTTGTGGAGAAGGGCGTGGTCCACAGTGTCGAAGGCAGCTGAGAGAAATCATCTTGTGCGGTAGCTAATCTGGAAGACATTGAATTTTACAAGAAAAGTCTTATACAACACACCTCTGTTGCCTTCATTCAATAAGACAACCCCTGCCATTTAGTCACATAGCATATTGTCTGCTTGTGGCCACAATGAATGTATTTCACATGAAGTCATTCAAGGACAAGGTTTTGCTTCTTGAAGTTCCTGGGAAGAAGCATGCCATGAGGAGGGGGCAGTGGGGAATGAACTGGACCTCCTGTTCCTCCCATTCTTGGTTCTTCCTATAGGAGATTTGGAGAATGCTGGGTTCTTCTGAATAGCCCAGGACACAAGGCTGAGGAGATGAGGGCTATGATCTGAGGGTCCTTGCTGGTGTTCTCCTTTCTAGGACTGGGTGAAGTGATGAGGCTGCCCCAGCTCCCAGCTGCTTTGGGCCAGGGGAGGTCAGCAGGGTGGAAGCTGGTCCTTAGGTCGTTTGAACCCTACTTGGTGCCACCCTGGAGGAGCCAGGGGTAGCAAAAGAAGGTGGCGATGGTAGCGAGACTCAGGCCACATGGACAAGAGCACCAGAAGAGACCGACAGAGAGAAGGCCCGCGGAGAGGACCAGAGGGAGGGAGGGGTTCACACAGAGTCTGGGCTTCAAGTCCTGGACCACAGCCCTCCTCCCGGGTCTCTGCCCTGATGACTTCCCCTTACTTCTCCAGCAGGTGACTTCTGCCTATTATCCTACTTCCAGCCACATCATTATAAGGCACAGACGGATCACCCTGCTCAAGCCATTTTTCACCTCTTTATTTCTCAGGCTGTAGATAAGGGGGTTCAACATGGGGACCACGGTGGCGTAGGAAACAGAAGCCACCTGGTCCTTACCCAGGGAGGAAGACTTACTGGCTTTAGGTATGTAAAGATTAGAGTCCCATAGAAGATAGTGACTCCCATGAGGTGGGAAGCACAGGTGGAAAAAGTTTTTTTCTTCCTACAGTACAGTCGATCTTCAAAATGACAGAGATAATAGCCATGTAAGAGACTGTAATCATTATCAGAGACATTGCAAGGGTGGAACCAGCTAACATAAAGATCATGATTTCCGTGTTGTGTGTGTCAGTGCAGGACAAACCCAAGATTGGTGAGCTATCACAGAAAAAATGGTGAATTACATTTGAGTTGCAAAATGGCAACCTAGCTATGAACAGAAGATTTAGCAGGGAGTTTGTAAAAGCAACTCCATATGACCCAACCATAAGCCACATGCATAATCTTGAGGACATAACAGAGGAATAAAGCAGTGGGTTATAGATAGCTATATAATGATCGCATGCCATTGCAGAGAGGAGAAAGCATTCTGTTCCTGCCAAAGAAATGAAAAAATAAATTTGGGCAAAGCAGCCAATGAATGAGATTTTCTTTCTCTATGTTAATAGATTCTCCAAGGTTTTGGGAGTTATGGCTATGGAGTAGCTCAGGTCAACAAATGACAAACCACAAAGGAAAAAATACGTGGGCCTATGAGGCTGAGAGTCTTTCTGGATTATCAGGATCAGCCCTAGGTTCTCGACCACGAACAGCATATAGATCAAGATAAATAATGTGAAAAGGACCAGTTGGGCTCTTGGAGAATCTGTCAGGCCCATGAGGATGAAGTCGGCCATTCCGGTGTCATTTCCTGCAGCCAGTGGCTTCAGCATCTCTACTCTAGTGAGAAATGAATATTGAAATTCAGGGGAAAAATGTTCCTACAGTTTAAGGAATATTAAGAGAATTAATAGAGAAATATACGTCGGGATGGAAACTGCTATTTGATCACATTTGGTTCGATATCGGTGCTTGGATAGAGGGAAGTCACAGAAGCCCAAGTTTTCCCTTCTCAGGCAACAGGGAGCTCTATTCCTCCCTTCAAGACCCTACTGAGAACTCACCTCCTCCAAGAGGCCTTCCCAGACTGAGCCCCCTCCTTCCTCTCTCCCTCCTCCCCTTCAGGAGAAGTTTATGTTCACTTTGAATTGGAGAAAGCTTTCAACACTGCAGAGTTATTGAGCAACTACACAGAATTAAAACAATGTTGCAATAATTCAATTTTCTCTCAACCATTTCCATGGTTCTGATAATATAAAGGAGTTCAGCACCTACGAAGGGGTTCTGGATGTTTGTGTGTGTGTGCGTGTGTGTGTGTGTGTGTGTGTGTGTGTGTGTGTGTGTGTGTGTGTATGGGGAACAGAAGATGGACATGGGAGCAAGCATGGCCTAGTGGATTGAGCTGAGACCTGGGAGTCAGAAGGACTTGAGTTTAATCTTGGCTCCACCACTTGTCTGCTGTGTGACCTTGGGTAAGTCACTTAACTTCTCTGTACTTCATTTACCGCATCTATCCAATGGGGATTAAGACTGTGAGCCCCATGTGGGACAAAAACTGTGTCCAACCTGATTAGCTTGTATCTACTCCAGCACTTAGGATAGTGTTTGACACATAGTAAGTGCGCTTAGTACAGTGTTCTACAAAAAGTAAGCACTCAGTAAATACAATTGAATGAATGAATGAATGAATGAGAGTGACAGACAGACAGATTGACCACTCAGGCTACTGGGTCCAGGGAAATGGCAGCAGAAGGAAGCACTTAACAAATATCGTCATTATTAATAATAATAATAATAATAAACGAATATTATTATTACCCAACCTGTGAACTCCTACTCTTACAAAAGGAATTAGAATGTGATTCTTCCCTCTATTTCCTCTTCTGACTTACCTTTTCTGGTTTCTCATCTTTCAACATGTTTCAGCCTAGGTTAAAAAACTGATAATTATTTATTAAGCATTTGCTATGTTCCAGGTGCTGGAGTAGATGCAAGAAAATTGGATGGGACCCAGTCTGTGTCCTACATGAGGATCCCAGTCCAAACTGGAGGGAAGATGGGTATCTTAACCCCATTTTACAGATGGGAAAATTCAGGCACAGAGAAGTTAATTAAGTCTCCCAAGTTCACAATGTGACAAGTGTTGAAGTAGGGAAAGGAACCTCTGACATACGGTCCAATGCTGTTATCTCTAGACGGCTAATCTCAGGTACCTAGGAAACACCTCAAGCATGAGATTAGGAGAGTGGAGAGTATGCCCCAGAGAATCCTGGAAAGGCCATTTATATATCCCTGACCTCATCTTGTTACTGATTCCTTGCTATTTTGAGGCCCAGTTACAGGAGTTTTACATAGTGCTGAATGCAATCCCCATCTTGGATGAATGCGGGCTGGTGGTGATATCGTGTCCCTATTCTCCCTTCTCAAGTCTCAGAACAACTTCCATTATGAGAGCAGAGCCGAAGGGATCTACCTACTGTAGATATATAAGTATCTTTAAATTGTATATATCGAATCATTTATTTATACTAATATTTGTCTACCCATCTAGACTGTAGGGTCATCATGGGCAGGGAATGTGTCCACCAACTCTTTTGAATTGTACTATCCCAAGTGCTTAGTGTAGTGCTCTGTACATAGTAAACTCTCAAGAAATACAACTGATAATGATGATGATCATACAAGTTGTATTATTGTAAACTCTGAAGCTCACTGGAAATTTCAGTTTGAGCCTTTAAAAAAGAATGACTTCAATGAGAAATCACACACATGGATTTAACTTGCAAAAATCTCTTCAGTGAAGCTGGTTTGTTTATCCTCCCTCCTGAAATTTTCAGTTTACTGAAGTCAAATTTGTTCTTGTGTTTAAATGAATCAGAGAGGATACATCACAAAGAAACTTTGAAGCATTTCACTTTAGATTTTGGCTGCCATTTCAAGACTTCTTACAAAACTCCAAGAACCTAGTTATTATGGAAGCTTTCCAGGGCACCAATATACAATCATATAACATTTACTACAAAATTGTAACTGACCATAGACATAATCACTTACCCTTTATGGTGGTTGCCAATTTTGATTAAGCAATATGACAGAGTTAAGGAAAGGGTCTATTTGAAATCCAAACTCTCCTTACTCAATGGGATCACTCCAAAAGGAGAATGAGTTGAAAAATGCCATACATTAAGAGAAATGTTGATGTTCTTTAAAAAGAGAAGGATGCCATCAGAAGATTTTTTCGTCTACTAACATGATATAATATCAAATTGTCACCCATTTGTGCACATTGAATGATTATCGTGTGGTTAAAGAAAATGCATCCCTCCAAGAATCAGGTTATTCAGAGGAAGTTGGTAACTTTGCCGAAGAAACTTCTCTCTACTAGTTTGCCATTGCAGGTTTTCCTTGGCTACAGAATGTACTTAGTTCCCAAGAAATATCAGAGCCCTGTGATTTAAATCTTTTCTCATTTGATTTAATTTCGGTCATAAATTTTTCATGTGCTTTCCTATCCTCTATCCCTGGGCAAATAAAATATTCAGATCAAATCTAGAACAGCACTAGCCAATTCCAAGAAAAAGATCATGCCGGCATTATTTATAGGGATTCTGGGCAATGTCAGGATCTGATTTGTTCAACACAGTGCTGATGGCCTCAAAGCATCTCTCCACCAGAGAGTTAATAACTAAACAAGCCTTGTTTCTCCGTAGGGAGGCAGGGATTAAATTGGTTACATGGGTCATTTTCAAAGTAAGATTATGAGAAAGTTTTTTAAAGACAAATGTTCAGAACGGGATAAACCCAAGTGCACTCTGGTTCTCCATAATGTGTGATTTCCCTAATTTTTTGGATAGGACACTTTTGGGAAATTTGGGGATGTTCTTCAGATACATTCATTAATTTAGAGAAAATGTGGTGTGTTGGATGAAATAGATAAACCCCAGGTGCGGCAACAGACTGGAGACATAAACTATCATGTGAGTGTTCTTTGTTGAAAAGTTCAATAAGCTTGTAATCTCTGCATTACGGTAGAAATGAGAGCTTTTAATATTTTTCATGATATTTGTTATTAATTTACTCTCTTCCAGGCACTGTACTGAGTGCAGAGGTGGATATAAGCTTCAAGCTAATTAGGTTGGACACAGTCCCTGTCCCATTTGGGGCTCACAGTTTTCATCCCCATTTTACAGATGAGGTAACTGAAGCACAGAAAAGTAAAATGACCTGCCCAAGGACACATAGCATACAAGTGGCTGAGCCGGGATTTGGACCCACAACCTTCTGACTCCCAGGCCTGTGCTCTATCCACTAGGCTATGTTGCTTCTCATGGCTTGCATGATTGACCTTGATTCTTCTCTTTCAAAATAGGCCCTGTACATGGTCTTCATTGACCACGAAAAGATTTTGTAAATCATGAAGACCTGGGAGTCATCCTCCTCAAGTTTGGCTTTCCCGAATTTGTTATCATCAAAACGTCATGCTCTGTTGGAACAGCAGTCAGAGTTCTGGATAAAAGGCGTTTAAGGGCACCCTTTTCTGTCACAAATGGTGTTAATCATTGCACCGATGCTTTTCACCATAACATTCAGTGTTTCTGACTGACACATACTAAGTGTGGAATTTGGCAGCTACATACAGAATCTCCCAGATTCTTGAATTTGCAGGGACTTTATGCCAAGACAGTGGTTTCAAAGACTCTCATTGATGAGCCCCTGAATGCTTTGGGCTGACAGCCTGAAAAATCAATCAATCAATCAATCAATCGTATTTATTGAGTGCTTACTATGTGCAGAGCACTGTACTAAGCGCTTGGGAAGTACAAATTGGCAACACATAGAGACAGTCCCTACCCAACAGTGGGCTCACAGTCTAAAAGGGGGAGACAGAGAACAAAACCAAACATGCCAACAAAATAAAATAAATAGGATAGAAATGTACAAGTAAAATAAATAAATAAATAGAGTAATAAATATGTACAACCATATATACATATGTACAGGTGCTGTGGGGAAGGGAAGGAGGTAAGGTGGGGGGATGGAGAGGGGGACGAGGGGGAGAGGAAGGAAGGGGCTCAGTCTGGGAATGCCTCCTGGAGGAGGTGAGCCCTCAGCAGGGCCTTGAAGGGAGGAAGAGAGCTAGCTTGGCGGAGGGGCAGAGGGAGGGCAAAAGACTGACATCGTACTTCAATTAAGGTCCAAATTCCTAACTTCTGCTCGAAATGGTATCCACTGATGTTAGGCAGCTTAATTCTGCTCCCTGAGGTGCAGGGTTTCACCAAATGCTGTTCAGAGTGGCCAGGTGAAAAGACCATAAAGAGGCTGAGAATCAGACAGAGTTCTAATCGCAGTTCCTCCACTTGTCTGCTGTGTGACTTGTCTGCAGTGCGACCTTGGGCAAGTCAGTTCACTTCTCTGGCCTCCGTTACCTCGTCTGTAAAATGGAGAATGAGACTCTGAGCTCCACGTAGGACAGAGATCCTGACTTGCTTGCATCCACCGCAGTGCTTAGTACCGTACCTGGAACATAATAAAGAGCTTAGCACATACCACTGCCTCTCAAGGTCGCACCTGGAGTTTCCAATGCTCTACCAGTCTCAACTACAGGAGGGAAAGTCAAGAAGAGGCATCTTCATTCCATTCCTAGCTTGGACAGTGGCTAGCTAGTGGAAGGAAATCTGCTACAAGTCTTAACTCACTGTACTGGGCAGCAGTGGCATCAGGCATCAGGCAGAAACTCCTCACCCTGGGCTTCAAGGCTCTCCATCACCTCGCCCCCTCCTACCTCACCTCCCTTCTCTCCTTCTACGGCCCAGCCCGCACCCTCCGCTCCTCCACCACTAATCTCCTCACTGTACCTCGCTCTCGCCTGTCCCGCCATCGACCCCCGGCCCACGTCATCCCCCGGGCCTGGAATGCCCTCCCTCTGCCCATCCGCCAAGCTAGCTCTCTTCCTCCCTTCAAGGCCCTGCTGAGAGCTCACCTCCTCCAGGAGGCCTTCCCAGACTGAGCCCCTTCTTTCCTGTCCCCCTCGTCCCCCTCTCCATCCCCCCATCTTACCTCCTTCCCTTCCCCACAACACCTGTATATATGTATATATGGTTGTACATATTTATTACTCTATTTATTTATTTATTTATTTATTTTACTTGTACATTTCTAGCCTACTTACTTTATTTTGTTGGTATGTTTGGTTCTGTTCTCTGTCTCCCCCTTTTAGACTGTGAGCCCACTGTTGGGTAGGGACTGTCTCTATGTGATGCCAATTTGTACTTCCCAAGCGCTTAGTACAGTGCTCTGCACATAGTAAGCTCTCAATAAATACGATTGATTGATTGATTGATTGGCATGGGAGAAAGTCGAGGGCGGAGACTCGAGGTAACTGCAAGGATGGAGGCAATGGTAAACCACTTCAGGATTTTTACAAAGAAACCTCTGTGGATACACTACCAGAACGACTACAGATGGAGGTGGATCATTCTGGGAGAAAGGTGTCTGTGGCATTGCTATGGGTCAGAGATGAGTTGACAGCATAAGACAAGACAAACACATACTGCAATTGTTATCATTATTACCTTATATTGTAAACTCCTTGAGGGAGAGGACCTTGTCTGACACCTAGATTGAACTGTATTCTTCCAAGCACTTAGTAGACTGCTGTACACACAATAAGCACTTAACAAATGTCATTGATTAACTTCTCTGTCTGTTTCTTCATTTGTAAAATGGGGATCCAATAAATATTCTCCCTTAGAATGTGAGTACCACATGGGACTGGGACTGTGTTTGACCTAAATACTTTGTATCAACCCCAACACTTAGTACAGTACTTATTAGTAATAATAATAATAATAATAATAATATTTGTTATTATTATTATCATTACCATCTTGGCACAGAGTAAACACTGAACGAATTCCATCATTATTATTATTGCTACCACAGTGCTTAATACAGTTCTTGACTTGACTATCAATAATGATAGTTGTGTATTTGTTAAGCACTTACTTTGGGCCAAGAACTGTAAGACCTGTTCAGCATTTGGAGAGTTGCACTTGGATTTGCAAACTTTATTCACCCATCCTCAGCCCCACAGCACTTATATGCATATCTGTAATTGGTTTATTTATATTATCTGTCTCTTCCTCTAGAATAGCTCGTTGTGAGCAGGGAACATATCTATATCTACTAACTCTGTTATATCATAGTCATCCAAGCACTTAGTATAGTGCTCTGCATATAGTAAGTGAACAGTAAATACCATTGATTGATTGATTGGAACATTGTCTCTGGAAAGAAAGGAATGCCAGCCTGTTGGCAAAAAATGTGATATCTGAGGTGATATTGTCAACACAATATTGTTAGGCTGTAAGCTCCTCTAGACTGTAAGCTCACTGTGGGCAGGGGATGTGTCTGTTTATTGTTATATTGTGCCCTCCCAAGCATTTAGTGCAGTGCTCTGCACACAGTAAGTGCTCAATAAATACAATTGAATGATTGAATCAATATGACCACGAAGAGGGGACACCACATGGACAGTATATACAGCAACTTCATCAATTCCATTTTCACTGAATGAGGCAAATTACCAACTGAGACTGACAAGAACACATCCCACACACCGAGTTCCTACACTGTAATGGAATCATAAGTGGCCAAATAGTCCACATTTAAAACAAACAATAGATAGAGAAGTAGCGAGCTCTCCAAAGCAGGAGAGATTTCTCAAGTGGAGGAATTTAATAATCACAGGAAGGTGGTTCAATTCAATATTTGTTTAGCATTCTGAGACTTGTCCCTATAGAAAATATTTTTCTCTTCATGGCTCTCAGAAGAGGATTTTTATTGTCTTCTTCAGGCTTTAGAGCAAAGGATTCAGATTGGGAAATACTTCAATATAAAACACGGAAGCACCTCAATCATTCTGGTGGGGAAGCAATAGTATCCGGTTGTAGGTAAGTGAAGAAACAGGGTCCTTTACATTAGTGTCACCCCCATTAGTGGGAGGTGAAAATGCAAAGGCTTTATGTTGGGCATCAGTGGAAGAGATTGTTGGGAAGGCAGAGAGAGTTGAGCTATAAGAGATGGTGAAGATGCCAGTTAAGCCCTATTTTTCCTTTGTATTCATTCATTCATTCAATTGTATTTATTGAGTGCTGACTGCGTGCAGAGTACTGTGCAAAGCGCTTGGAAAGTAAATTTGGCAACAGAGACAATGCTTTCCCAACAACGGGCTCACAGTCTAGATGGGGGAAGACTGACATCAAAACACATAAACAGGCATCAATAGCATCAGTATAAATACATAGAATTATAGATATATATGTATCATTAATACAATGAATAGAATAATACATATGTACCTATTTACACAAGTTCTGTGGGGCCGGGAGGGTGGGTAGAGCAGAGCGTGTGAGTCAGGGTGATGGGGAGGGGAGGAGGAGCAGAAGAAAAGAGGGGCTTAGTCTGGGAGGATTTTAGGCTCTTTGTAGGCTCTGAAGTAGGGTTGTGTCAAGAGTGAGATGATTTCATATCAAAAATGATGAGTAGCAAAGTGAGAGAACATTAGTCTACTGAGATTAAGGAGTTGGCAAATCCGATTCAGTGAGATGGGTTTGCTGACCATTTGGGACACAAAGCCTGGAAAAAGAAGTGTACTACAGATGGCTCACCTCTCAGGGTCACACCTGGAGAGTTTCCAGGATGCCACCAGTCTCGACTATGGGAGGGAGAGTCAAGCGGAGGCATTTCCATTCCATTCCTTGCGTGGGCAGTGGCTAGTGAGTGGAAGACAATCTGCTACAAGTCAAAACTCACCTGTGCTGGGCAGGAGCGGCATGGGAGAAAGTTGAGAGTGGAGACTCAGGTTTACTGCGTGGAAAGAGGCAATGGCAAACCGCTTCCATATTTTTACCAAGAAAACTCTATGGATACACTACCAGAATGGTTGCAGATAGAGGTGGGGCATTCTGTGATGGATGTGTCCATGGCACCATTACGAGTCGGACATGACTTGACAGCGTTAAGACAACAATAGATGGCTATACAACAGCAGGACATATCAAGTCCAGGAGAAAGCACTCACAGCACAGACTAAGCCAAGAGTTAAGTACGCATGGCCAAAAAACTCAGTGTAGAGAATGGTTTTCTATTTGAATAAGAAATTGATTAGGGTCTGAACAGTGGTAGAGGAATAAAGGATATCGATGAATGCCAAGTTGCTGAGCGTAGGCACCTTGTAACCAGAGAACGTGTCACTTGTTTATTCTGTATTTTCCAAGAGCCTCATACAGTGCACCTCACCATGTGGGCCCTCAATAAATGCCACTACAGAAGAAGTGTGGCTTAGTGGAAAGAGCACGGGCTTGGGAGTCAGAGGTCATGTGTTTTAATCCCAGTTCCGTGAGTTGCCAGTTGAGTGGCTTTGGGCAGTTCACTTAACTTCTCTGTGCTTTGGTTACCTCATCTGTAAAATGGGAATTAAGGCTGTGAGCCTCAACTGGGACTACCTGATTACCTTAAATCTACCCCAGCACTTAGAACACTGCTTGGCACATAGTGAGCGATTAACAAATACAAGATTCATTATTACTACCAGTCCTCCTCCTTCTCCTCCTTTTCTTCTTTCTCCTTCTCCTCACCCACCTCCTCCTTCTTCTCCTCCTTCTCATCCTGCTTTTCCTCCTTTACTCCTCCTCTTCATCCTGATTTTTCTCTCCTCCCTCTCTTCCTCCTCCTACTCATGTCCTACCACTGTTGAGGAAAATGTTCATGAATTTGTGAAGACGTGAATCAGTTCTGGTTAGGATGATCGCTCCATGACTCTCCCAAATTTCAAATTGATGGATGAATAGTAGAATTCTAAGGAGGATGACTTGCAGTTCAGATTGTTTTTCAAATACCGAGAGAGTGAATGTTTCAATATCAGTCACAATTTCCCCATCCATGGATCTCTATTCAACTTTATGCCTAATCTTCTGAATAAAGAAAGGCCAGGGATAAATCTGTAATGCAATTCCCAGAAGGGAATGCCTAAAAGCACATCTGCTATGATGTAAAAAAATGCAGCAATAAGTACCTTACTAACAACGTTGAGAAGATAGGTCATCTGCAGGTCTCTAATCCCTTTTTGTGACTATTTGGGCTAGTGGGTACTGAAGGGGATGTTGGACGTGCAGTGACATTTTCACCTATGGAGGTTCCTTTCTGTTGCTAAGCCAGCTGCATTGAAGATACAGTCAAGTAAACACTGCCTGCTGTCATTTTCAAAATTGCTAATAATTCTATGGATGCCAATCAAAATGTTTAAAGGCCAGTTGATTCTCCTCGGGATAATGCAGAAGAAAAATGAAGTAGGCTCTAATGGAAAGACAATAGGCCTGAGAGTGAGGAGACCTATGTTCTACTTCCAACCCCTGCTACTGACCTGCCTTTTGTCTTCTGACAATACCTTTAAACTCTTTAGGCCTCCTCTGGCTAATGAATATGACAATCTCCATTTCCTTCTCGGTGCATTATAAGAATAAAATCGGAAGCATTATGGCCTAGTGAAAAGGGGACAGGACTGAAAGTCAGAGGACCTGGGTTTTAATTCTGGCTCTGCTGCTTGTCTGCCGTGTGTTGTTGGGCAAGTAAGTTAACTTCTCGGTATTTCTGTTTCCTCATCTGTTAAATGGCGAGTCAATCCTACACTCTCCTCCTTAGAATGTGAATCCAACGTTGGACAGCAGGGACTGTATCCAACCTGATTATCTTCTACCCAGCCCTGTGCTTCATACAGTGCTTGACACGAAGTAAACGATTTACAAGAGGAATAAAAAAAAAGGAAATGGAATGTGAAAAACCCAAGGCCTGGGCAGGTTGATATCCAGCATAATTTGGCTAGCTCAGAGTAATGTAAGGTAAATTGATTAAAAATATCTTCACCGTTCTTGCATTAGAATATCTAGGTGATTCTAACCAAATGATCAGGCTGCTTGTACAACAATTTGTGTTTTGTAGACTTGGCCCATTGGTGTTACAACTGAGCATGTCACCCTCCCCTTCTGACACTGTTCTAAGTACTGGGGTAGACAGAAGCTGATCAGGTTGGATGCAGTCCATATCCCGCGTGGGTCTCACAGCCTTAATCCCCATTTTCCAGATGAGGTAACTGTGGCTCAGAGAAGTAACTTGTGCAAGGTCACGCAGTAGAGAAGTAGTGAAGCCAGGATTAGAACCCAGGTCCTTCTGGTCCCTGCTCTTGCATTAGACTAGGCTGCACTGCTTGTGTTGATGATGAGGTTTTCTGAATTCTGGAAGCCAGTTGCTGCTGATAGTCCAGCATGGCATTCTGCAATCTGAAAAGAATTGGCTCTGTGGCAACATAAGAAAAAACAGTGTTAGAGACTGCCAGCGAACTAAGGTTGACCAGTTTTGCGGGTTCCCCAGGGAACCTTGTTGAGTGACTACCTGCATTACTCATGGCTTGACTGTTAGTGGTCTAGTTGCTGACTTGTACTTCCCAAGCGCATTGTACAGTTCTCTGCATAGTCAGCGCTCAATAAATACAATTGAATAAATGAACACTAAATCAAACCTTCAAAAATCTGTAATCTTTGAACATTCCAGACATAGACTCTGACCAGCTAAAAATTGGGTTGTTGGAATATCGCGAAGAACAGAACAAAAACCCCAGACTGAGCCCCCTTTTTCCTCTCCTCCTGCCCATCCCCCCACCCTACCTCCTTCCCCTCCCCACAGCACTTGAATATATTTGTACAGATTTATTACTCTATTTATTTTACTTGTACATATTTACTATTCTGTTTCTTTTGTTAATGATTTTGACACCTGTCCACATGTTTTGTTTTGTTGTCTGTCTCCCCTGTCTAGATGGTGATCCCATTGTTGGGTAGGGAACGTCTCTATATGTGGCCGACTTGTACTTCCCAAGCACTTAGTACAGTGCTTTGCACACAGTAAGCACTCAGTAAATACGATTGAATGAATGAATTAATGAATGAACAAAAACTCTTCTGTCACCTTATTTAAGTTTGTCTAAGGACCTCGGGTAAATCCCTTAACTTCTCTTCGCCTCAGTTATCTCATCTGTAAAATGGGGATTAAATCCACCAGTCCACCTCCTTTCAAATTAGACCGTAATCCCCATGAGGGACAAGGACTGAGTTCAACCTGATAAATTCTCGTCTCACAAGCCCACAACCTTGGTGTCATCTTCGACTCTGTTCTCTCGTTCACCCCTCACATCCAATCCCTCACCAAAACCTGCCAAGCTCACCTCCGCAACATCGCCAAGATCCACCCTTTCCTCTCCATCCAAACTGCTACCTTGCTGGTTCAATCTCTCATCCTATCCCGACTGGATTACTGCATCAGTAATGTAGTGTAGTGTACAGTGCTCTGTAGCACTGTAGTACTGTACAGTGCAGTGTACAGAGCACTTAGTACAGTGCTCTGCACGCAGTAAGCGCTCAACAAATACGATTGAATGAATGAATGATTCAGCTTCCTGTCTGATCTCATTCATTCATTCAATCATATTTATTGAGCGCTTACTTTGTGCAGAGCATTGTACTATGCACTTGGGAAGTACAAGTTGGCAACATATAGAGACGGTCCCTACCTAAACAGTGGGCTCACAGTCTGGAAGGGGGAGACAGACAACAAAACAAAACATATAAACCAAATAAAATAAATAGAATAAATATATACAAGTAAAATAAATAAATAAATAGAGTGATAATATGTACAAACATATATACATATATACAGGTGCTGTGGGGAGGGGAAGGAGGTAAGGCGGGGAGGATGGGGAGGAGGAGGAGGGGGCTCAGTCTGGGAAGGCCTCCTGGAGGAGTTGAGCTCTCAGTAGGGCCTTGAAGCGAGGAAGAGAGCTAGCTTGGCGGATGGGCAGAGGGAGGGCATTCCAGGCCCGGGGGATGATGTGGGCCGGGGATCGATGGCGGGACAGGCAAGAACTAGGTACGGTGAGGAGATTAGCGACAGAGGAGCGGAGGGTGCGGGGTGGGCTGTAGAAGGAGAGAAGGGAGGTGAGGTAGGAGGGGGCGAGGTGATGGAGAGCCTTGAAGCCCAGGGTGAGGAGTTTCTGCCTGATGCATAGATTGATTGGTAGCCACTGGAGATTTTTGAGGAGGGGAGTAACATGCCCAGAGCGTTTCTGGACAAAGACAATCTGGGCAGCAGCATGGAGTATGGATTGAAGTGAGGAGTGACACGAGGATGGGAGATCAGAGAGAAGGCTGATGCAGTAGTCCAGACAGGATAGGATGAGAGCTTGAACGAGCAGGGTAGTGGTACTGAGCAGACAAGTGGCAGAGCCCGGATTAGAACCTAGATCTTCTTACTTTCAGGCCTGTACTCTTTCCTCTAGGTCACACTGCTTCTCCTGCTTCTCTAATTTTATATCCTTATTCTTCCTCCTACTCTTATCATTGGCACATAGTTTAAGTATACTTGTCTCCCCCAAAGATGGCAGACTTTTTGAAGGCAGAGAATTTCATAGAAGCAGCATTGCCTGGTGGATAGATAGAGCATGGGCCTGGGAGTCAGGAGGACCTGGGTTCTAATCTCAGCCACTTGGGTTCAAATCCTGGCCCCACCACTTGTCTGCTGTGTGACCTTGGGCAAGTTATTTAACTACCCTGTGCCTCAGTTCCTTCATATGTAAAATGGGGATTAAGGCTGTGTACTTCAGGTCGGACAGGAACTGTGTCCACCCTGATTACTTTGTATCAGACCCAGAGCTTCGTACAGTGCCTGGCACACAGTAAGCACTTAAGAAAAACCATAAAAATTAAAAATACATGTTTTGAACTCTCCCACCTCCTCAGTAGCGTCCTCTGCACTCAGCAGGTGTTCAAGAAATACTATCATTTGATTGATAATGACAACTCTGAATCATCAAACCAGTTCTAGTCCATTTCACCACTTCCTGGGCAAGCCCTTAGTCTTCTTAGCTTCCATTTTCCCAAAGAAAGGATGCAAATAATAAAACCTTTCCATTAGTCTGCTCCCAGGGGCATTCTGAGGATTTATGAGGTCAGTGGAGGAAACAAGCTCTCAAATATTTATAGCTCATTAACTTTTCCCAAAGTGTTTGCTGTCACTTCAAGTAATGACTCTTATCAAGTCTCCTGGAAAACTTAATCTAATATGAAGTGGTAGAAACTCCCAGCTGAGCCAGAAAAGTCAGGCTCCAGTCTGGACTCAGGAACTGATTTACAACGGAGGAAAAAGACACAATCTTTTTATCTTGCATAGTTTGTAATCTCATTGGGGATAGAGGAGAATATTAATAGCCAAATATACAGTAATTCGTTTACTCATTTGTATAATGGAGATAATTTTATTTGCTCTCACCCACTTGACCGGAAGGCAAAGAGAACAAATGAGAATAGAACTTGGTGACAGAAAGGTACTTCTGGAAACTCGGGGAATTTTTCTTTATCATTCCCATTTTATAGGTAAAGAAGAGTTCAGTGGTTCAATTATCACACAGCAAGTTAGTGGCACAAGAAATAGAACTCCTTCTTTCAGTATGTTTTTGGGTATAACAAAAGAATGTCCTGATCCTGAGGGAGTCTATACCTATCTATATTGGCACATAAATTAGAAAAGACTATCCGTAGATACTAGGCTATGACACCTTACTGAGATTTCTGTTGACTACGGAGTCTGAGAATTAAAAAGTTAAACTGACATACCTTGGTAACATACCTTGTTCTCCTCTTACCTCTCCGGTCGTTCTTTCTCAGTCTCTTTTGCAGGCTCCTCCTCCCTCTCCCATTCTCTCACTGTGGGGGTTCCCCAAGGTTCAGTGCTTGGTCCCCTTCTATTCTCGATCTACACGCACTCCCTTGGTGACCTCATTCGCTCCCACGGCTTCAACTATCATCTCTACGCTGATGACACCCAGATCTACATCTCTGCCCCTGCTCTCTCCACCTCTCTCCAGGCTCGCATCTCCTCCTGCCTTCAGGACATCTCCATTTGGATGTCTGCCCGCCACCTAAAGCTCAACATGTCGAAGACTGAACTCCTTGTCTTCCCTCCCAAACCTTGCCCTCTCCCTGACTTTCCCATCTCTGTTGACGGCACTACCATCCTTCCCGTCTCACAAGCCCGCAACCTTGGTGTCATCCTCGACTCCGCTCTCTCATTCACCCCTCACATCCAAGCTGTCACCAAAACCTGCCAGTCTCAGCTCCACAACATTGCCAAGATCCACCCTTTCCTCTCCATCCCAACAGCTACCCTGCTCATTCAAGCTCTCATCCTATCCCGTCTGGACTACTGCATCAGCCTTCTCTCTGATCTCCCATCCTCGTGTCTCTCTCCACTTCAATCCATACTTCATGCTGCTGCCCGGATTATCTTTGTCCAGAAACGCTCTGGGCATGTTACTCCCCTCCTCAAAAATCTCCAGTGGCTACCAATCAATCTGCGCATCAGGCAGAAACTCCTCACCCTGGGCTTCAAGGCTCTCCATCACCTCGCCCCCTCCTACCTCACCTCCCTTCTCTCCTTCTACAGCCCAGTCCGCACCCTCCATTCCTCCACCGCTCACCTCCTCACTGTACCTCGCTCTCGCCTGTCCCGCCATCGACCCCCGGCCCACATCATCCCCCGGGCCTGGAATGCCCTCCCTCTGCCCATCCGCCGCGCTAGCTCTCTTCCTCCCTTCAAGGCCCTACTGAGAGCTCACCTCCTCCAGGAGGCCTTCCTAGACTGAGCCCCTTCCTTCCTCTCCCCCTCGCCCCCCTCTCTATCTCCCCATCTTACCTCCTTCCCTTCCCCACAGCACCTGTATATATGTATATATGTTTGTACATATTTTTTTACTCTATTTATTTATTTATTTTATTTGTACATATCTATTCTATTTATTTTATTTTGTTAGTATGTTTGGTTTTGTTCTCTGTCTCCCCCTTTTAGACTGTGAGCCCACTGTTGGGTAGGGACTGTCTCTATATGCTGCCAATTTGTACTTCCCAAGCGCTTAGTACAGTGCTCTGCACATAGTAAGCGCTCAATAAATGCGATTGATGATGATGATGATGATGATGATGGTAATATTAAGAAGAAAAAGTCTTTAACTTGACCTCTTTTACCCAGTGCTAAGAACAGGCACTAAATCCCAGGGGTTGTTATAGATCCCCACTCAAACAAGCTGCATAGGGCTTTATTAACATTGATTGGGTGCTCAGAGATGTGCAATTACACAACTTGAAAGCACTTTTTCTTCTACCTCATAATTGAGTTGCAAATAGCCTAATTAGACCCAGCTGACTGTAAATAAGGACACTTTTGTAGAAGTAATTAATTGTGGTCCAACCTATCTTTGTAGTCACAGTTCAGGTCTATTTGCAATAACTGTAGAGCTCTTCCCCTTAGGAAGGGACTATTTGGTAAGTATTTGGTAGTTGGTAAGTATTTGGTAAGTTTTTGGTAAGTAGAAAGCTTTTTCTAAGATGGGATGCCGAGGTCTCCTTCAGCAGGAGTAAAACAGTGACTTACTGAATATCTATGAGTTTTTCCCATTCGTTGTAACGGAAATCGTTCCTCTCTGGAATTGGTGGCTGCAGATTAGATAAATTAGCCAAGGGCCAGGATATCAGAAAGTATCAATCAATCACTTAATCGATCATGTTTATTAAGAACTTACCTTATGTACAGCACTATACTAAGTACTTGGAAGAATACAATACAACAGAGTTGGTAGACATCTTCCCTGCCGATGAGAAGCTTTCAGTCTAGAGGGGGAGAAATAACCAGGAGTTTGGAAAGGGACTGCGAAGTGAATGGAATGCAATGGCTTAATAGCGGTATTATCAATCCACAGAGAGTGCCATTATAGTGAATGCCAACCTCTGGGTGCTTTCTATTCCTGCCCTGCTTAGCATCAGAGCAGTATAACCATGACTGTATTACCATGGATGTTCCTGTATCTTTATTGACAGAATTTGTCTGTTTATTGTTATATTGTACTCTCCCAAGCTTTTAGTACAGTACTCTGCACACAGTAAGCATTCAATAAATATTACTGACTGACTGACATATTGACTGTCCAGATCCTTTTGCATCTAGAGCTGCCATACTGCCCCATCAGCCAACTTTCCAGAAACTAAGACTCTAAACTCTTACACAGATGCCATTTTTAATCATAAATCAATCAGGCAATCATATTTATTATGTGCTTAGTGTGCAGAGCACTGTACTAAGCACTTGGAAGAGTAAACATAACAGAGCTTGTCGAGATGTTTCCTTCCCCCAAGGAGTTTGCAGTCTAGAGGGAAAGATAGACATGAAAACAAATTAAACATTTGTATGTAAGTGAGGTGGGGCTGAGGATAAGAAGGCTAGTTTTCCTCACAGTATGGACTGTTTTTATCCTGTGCTATCGCATTCATCAGAGTCTGGATTCCCTCATTAATATACAACATAGAGAGCTATATCTATAACAATAATAATAATGATAATGGTATTTGTTAAGCACTTACTATATGCCAAGAACTGTTTTAAGTGCTGGGGTAGATACAAGGTAATCAGGTTGTCCCACGTGGGGCTCACAGTCTTAATCCCCATTTTACAGGTGAGATAACTGAGGCATAGAGAAGTTAAGTAATTTGCCCAAGATCACAGAGCAGAAAAGTGGCGCAGTCGGGATTAGAACCCACGACCTCTGATTCCCAAGCCCGTGTTTTGCCACTAAGCCACGCTGCTTCTCTGACAATCAGTCAGTCAATCAGTCAATCGTATTTATTGAGTGTTTTCTTTGTACAGAGCACTGTATTAAACACTTGGGGTACAATATAACAATAAACAGACACATTTCCTGCCCACAATGAACTTACAGTCTAGAGGGGACTGAATGTGGAAGTAACTAAGTGCAATGTACTCACTGTACTAAGTGTTTTGGAAGAACAGAGATGAAAAGGAGAGAAAAGAGAGGGAGAAGTAAAGAGAAAGAGGAAAACAAAAAAGCATAATCCAAGGAATTCACAGAAAGAACCCTGGGACAGTTCTTTACAGTTGTTTATTGGTAATTACCTAGGAATTTGAATTTGAAATATTCTCAACCTCATGTGCCCTAGTTCTGTTCCTTCTTGTGATTTTTCATCACCAAGGATTGCAGTAGCTATACCTTCCCTTGGATTCAAGGCGCCATAACGTGGCCAACATGGATTATGCTCTACACTCTTTGTGTTTACTAGACAGTACTTTCATCCCCAAATGGATAGAATTCCTCATCGACCTTCCTATCGCCCTGGATTTCACAAATGTCAGTGAACATTACAGGGATTCTGAATTACAAAATCTTCAGAGAAATTCAATTGTGAAGCCCAAATTATCTTGTACTAGAATTTCTCCCTTAAGTGCTATGGGTTACTCTCTGGATCAGATATAAATCATAGTAAATAACAAATCCATTTGCACCGTTACACGCAGAAAAGCCTTACCATCTGCATCAGGCCTATCATATTTTCTCATTTATTTTTCACCTATTGGCTCTGATTCCTGTTTCTGCTGGTTCAACTCACTGGGTATTTATAAACATATCCACACTGGAGAATGACATGGTTTCTAAATGAGCTTTTCAGTCCTAAGCGCCACTGTGGCTATGGTTCTTATTAGTGCAAATCTGATAATCGCAAGGTGTGGGCTCAGCAGGTACAGCAATCCACTTGGTGGTACACATCCACAACCCTCAACTCCAAGGTCATCCTAGAAATCAGGATGGATGGGTGGTATTTTTGGAGCACTTACTATGTGCAGAACACTGTACTAAGCACTTGAGAGAGTATAATACAACATAATTGATAGACACATTCCCTACCCACAATGGAAACCTTGCATCATATATCACCCAGACAAAACAATCCAGCCTCCAATCCCAGGCTTTCAGGAGATGTGTTCTACTCTATCCTAATCTTCCTTGACTGCTTAATCAATCAACCCATCAGTGGTATTTATTGAGTGTTTGCTGTGTGCAAAGTACTACCCTAAGTTCTTTGGAGAGGACAATATAATCTAGAATTGGTAGATACAATCACTGCTGTCATGGAGCTTATAGTTTAGTGGAAACATGGTCTAACCTGTATTTTACTGATGCAATTCTCCCATGGTTCTCTTCTTATCTCCATGGCTGGTCTTTCTCAATGTTCTCCTTCTGCCTCTCAAGAGCTTAGTAATAATAGTAATAGTAATAATAATAAAACAATGGCATTTATTAAGCACTTACTATGTGCAAAGCACTGTTCTAAGCGCTGGAGAGATTACAAGGTGAACAGGGTGTCCCACGTGGGGCTCACAGTCTTCATCCCCATTTTGCAGATGAGGTAACTGAGGCACAGAGAAGCGAAGTGACTTGCTTAGTCACACAGCTGACAAGTGGTGGAGCCAGGATTTGATCCCATGACCTCTGACTCCAAAGCCTGTGCTCTTTCCACTGAGCCATACTCTACACACAGTAAGCACTCAGTAAATACTCTTGAATGATTGGCACACAAATAATTGCACTGTGGCCCCCCGTCTCCTCTCCACAAGCTCAATAGATGGTCTCCAAGTTTTCCAAAGCACCTTTTATGGGATTTAAAATGAAACTGAGAATACGTTTTGTTTGTTTGTTTTATAATATCTGTTAAGCCCTTATTATGTGCCAAGCATTGTACTTTGCTCTGGGATAGATAGAAGAAAATCAGGTTGGATACAGTCCATGTCCCACATGGGCTCATAGAATTAATCCCTATTTCATAGATGAGGTAACTGAGGCACAGAGAAGTTAAGGGACTTGTCCAAGATCAAACAACAGATGAGTGGTGGAGCCGGGATTAGAACCCAGGTCATTCTCATGCCTAGGCCTGTGCTCAATTCACTAGGGTACACAGCTTCTTGTTATTGAACAGTGATATTCTCCAAGATCAATCTGTCACAAACCCAGGAACAAAGCTTCCTCACTTATTGTTAACCCACTTGGAAACAACTAATATTTTGGATCAAATAATTTAGTTCAGTCAAACTTCAGTTTTATCCTTCAAAGATGCCATTGAAATATTTTAAGTTGCATATCGCTCACCAGTGTCATTCCCTGGTACCCTCCCTGTCTAACCCTCACTATAGTGTACATACCAAAGATAGGAAGATTGTTCTTAGTTTTACTGTTTCCCCGTGTTGACCTTCATTATTTTATACATTTGCCACTAACCAACCACGACCTAATCCCAGCAAACGGGCTTTACAGCCTAGATACCTCAGCCACCAGATGGATTTCTTGAGAGTTGAAACAGAAAACTCTGCCATTTATGTTGCCTGATCTGAATTCTTGCTCTGGGACATTCCCAAATCTCCCTTCAGGAACTTGCTCAGTTGCCTCTGAAGCTGCCTCCTTCTCTTTCAGCTTCAAATCCTCGAACATGTTCGCTAAAGAACCTCAAGCATCAGTGATTCTATGGTTCTATGAAAACTATGAAAATATGATCATGATTTTTAGCAATTCCCTCTTGCAAAGTTTTTGTTTATGTGACTTTTCATGTAATTTCTTTATGTGACTTTGTGTTTATCTGAGAATAACAGGTACTGATTATTTTGCTACTTTCTCAAGTGCTTAGTACTGTACTCTGCACACAATAAGAACTTAGTACTTACTATTGATCGAAGAATGTAGGAAGCAATATCACCTAGAGGATAGAGCTTGTACCTGGGAGTCAGAGGACAGGTATTCTAATCCAGACCCTGCTACTGATCTGCTGTGTGACCTTGGGCAAGTCACTCTGTCCCTCAGTTTCCTCATCTGCAAAATGGAGAGTAAACTCCACTCCTTCCTACATAAACTGCGAGTCCTGTGCTGAGTCCAACCTGATTATTTTGTATCCACCCCAGCGCTTAGAACAGTGCTTGACACATAGTAAGTGCTTAACAAGTACATTATTATTGTTGTTATGATTATTGTATTAAGAGCCCTCTTTTCATTAGGACTTCTCTGGTATTTAAGTGCTTACTATGTTCCAGGCACTGTACTAAGGACAGGGGTAGATACAAGATAATCAGGTTGGATATAGGGCTCACAGCCTAAGGATACTGGTCTGTACTGTTATAGATCCCTGCAGTCGATCAATTAATGGTATTTATTTAGTACTTACTGTGTGCAGAGCACTGTATTACTAAGCAGTTGGGAGAGTGCAATACAACAGTGTTAGTAGACATGTTCCCTGCTCACAAGGAGCTTAGAGTCAATTAATCAATCGTATTTACTGAGTGTTTACTGTGTACAGGACACTGTACTAAACTCTTGGGAGAGTACAACACAATGATATAACAGAAACATTCCCTGCTCACAACAAGCCGACAGTCTAGAGAAGCAACGTGGCTTAGTGGAAAGAGCACGGGCTTGGGAGTCAGAGGACGTGGGTTCTAATCCCAGTTCTACCACTTATCTGCTCTGTGACCTGGGGCACATCATCTAACTTCTCTGTGCTTCAGTTACCTCATCTATAGAATGAGGATTAAGACTGTGAGCCCCATGTGGGCCAACCTGATTACTTTGTATCTACCCCAGAGCTTAGAACAGTGCTTGGCATATAGTAAGCACTTAACAAATGTCATTACTATCATTATTATTATTATTATTATTATTATTATTATTATTATTATTATTATTATTACTAGAGGTGGTGGATTGCTTCAAACAGCAGTTAGGAAAGAATGTCAGCCCCTGAGTATGTTTGTAAGGTTTCCTCCTGAGAGAAATGGCACAATCATTACTCTCTTACTTACCTAACGAGAACCATCCTTTGAAAAGTCCAATGGAGGGCATATTTCACCTCTTTGTTTCTCAAAATATAGATCGGTGGTCCAACATGGGGATGACAGCTGTGTAGAAGACAGACACCACTTTGTTCACATGCAGAGAGAGACTCACACATGGTTGAAGGTAGATAAAGAAAAGGGTCCCATACAAGATGGCAACAGCAGTCAGGTGGGCATCTCCTGGTGGCAGAGCAAATCTCGAGACAGCAATGAAGATGTAAACATAGGAGACCAGGATGGCCAGGTCACTAGATACTCCTATGGTGCCAGCCAAGATGAAAAGAAACCACCTACTGGTGTGGAGGTCGGCACAAGCTAGGGCTAAGTGTGGAGTGATATCATAGAATAGGTTGTTAACATTTGGGCCGCAGAAGGATACATTTTGCACAGAGCACTGTACTAAGTGCTTGGGAGAGTACAATACAACAAGGTTGGAAGACATGTCCAGGGAATTTCATTTTTATTTTAGATAATAATAATAATAATAATAATAATAATAATAAATATTATGTATTTATTAAATGCAAATTATTATAGATAATATTCATTCATTCAATCATATTTATTGAGCACTTACTGTGTGCAGAGCCCTGTACTAAGCACTTGGGAAGTACAAGTTGGCAACATATAGAGATGGTCCCTCCCCAACAGTGGGCTCACAGTCTAGAAGGGGGAGACAGAGAACAAAACAAAACATATTAACTAAATAAAATAAATAGAATATGTACAAGTAAAATAAATAAATAAATAGAGTAATAAATACGTACAAACACATATACATATATACAGGTGCTGTGGGGAAGGGAAGGAGGTAAAGCAGGCGGGATGGAGAGGGGGAGGAGAGGGAGAAGAAGGAGGGGGCTCAGTCTGGGAAGTCCTCCTGGAGGAGGTGAGATCTCAGTAGGGCCTTGAAGGGAGGAAGAGAGCTAGCTTGGCAGATGGGCATAGGGAGGGCATTCCAGGCCAGGGGGATGACGTGGGTCAGGGGTCGATGGCGGGACAGGTGAGAACGAGGCATGGTGAGGAGATTAGCGGCAGAGGATTGGAGGGTGCAGTCTGGGCTGTAGAAGGAGAGAAGGGAGGTGAGGTAGGAGGGGGCGAGGTGATGGAGAGCCTTGAAGCCCAGGGTGAGGAGTTTCTGCCTGATGCGTAGCAAATGCCACAATATTAATAATAATAATATTAATAATTGTGATATTTGTTAAGCATTTACTACATACTAAGGACTGGGGTGAATACAGATAAATAGGGTTGGACACAGCCCCTGTCCCACGTGAGGCTCACAGTCTTAATCTCCATTTAACAGCTGAGATAACTGAGGCACAGAGAAGTGAAGTGATTTATCCAAGGCCACACAGAAGACAAGTGGTGGAGCCAGGATTAGAACTTATGAACTTCTTACTCCCAGGTCTGTGCTCTATCAACTGCTTCTAAATTTTGATTAGTTTTCTGGCTAAGAAGCCAGTGCCCATGATCACAGGAATCTGGGAAGGGAAGGGAAAGGCCCTGGAGCAAGGGAACAAGGAAAGGAATCAGGCATCTCCCCAGAAAAACGCTATATGACTGGGTAGATTCAGACAGAGTATTGCCAAATGATATATGGGATGTCCCTCTAGACTGTAAACTCATTGTGGGCAGGGAACGTGTCTACCAACTCTGTTATAGTGTACTCTCCCAAGGTCACAGATGAATAAAACAGAAACCAGTATGCAGAAAGACAGACCATAAACATAAACTTCATTTGATTGATCCTTCAAGCAAATAGATCAAGCTTAATTATTTTGATGGATTTATTCTTCTTTATCTCAGCTGAAACGTAACATTTTAATGGTCCTCAAGAAAGTGGTCAATAAGTAGATCAAAAGTTCTGAGAATGCACCTCTAGGAACGTTCTTTATTTTGTCCACTTAGATTATTTTGAGGGAAGTAACCAAACGCCTGATGTTTCTGGACCAATTTAGAAGGCAGAAAGGAGAAGGGTCTTTCCTTGCTTTAACTATCTTCAAGTGGAAGAAACAAATTGATTCCAGGTCTTCTGAAGCTTGAGATTGTCCAAATAATTATAAAATAGAGCTCCTTTCTCCTCCCCTGGCTCCTATGCCTCAAACATTGAGAAACTCTTTTTTCAGGGGTTTCAGTAATTTAGATCCAGGTCCCTGAAGAATCACAAACCCGGAGAGTTTCCATGTGGTGAAGAAAAATGGTTACCATGACCTTTCTGTCACTGGAATTTTGAGTGCTTCCCAAAATACCTATTTTATTATTATTATCATTATCAGCATTATTATTGATAGTAATAATTGTGGTATTTGTCAAGCACTTACTACATGTCAAGCATTGTACTAAGCACTAGTGTAGATTCAAGATAATCATGTCAGCAGCATGGCACAGTAGATAGAGCACAGGCCTGGAAGTCAGAAGATCATGGGTTCTAAAATCGGCTCCACCACTTGTCTGCTGTGCGACCTTGGCAAGTCACTGCACTTCTCTGTGGCTCAGTTACCTCATATGTAAAATGGAAAATGGAGATTGAGACTGTGAGCCCCACACGGGACAGGGACTGTGTCTGACCCAATATGCTTGTACTTCAGCGCTTAATACAGCACCTGGCACATAAAAATAAACCACAATTATTGTTTTTCATTCCTTCATTTATTCAATCATATTTATTGAGAACTTCCTGTGTTTGGAGCTTACTGTGGAAGAGTACAATACAACAATAAACAGACATATTCCCTGCCCACAGCGAGTTTATAGTCTAGAAGGTAGGGGGAAGGTCCCACATGAAGCTCACAGTTTAAATAGAAGAGAGAAAGAGAAGAGAATCCCCATTTTGCAGACAAGGGATTAGAGAAGTTAAGACACTTGCTTTTTTAAAGTTCAGTAATTTTCCTTACACACTCCCTGGAAGAGCTGTGGCTTTCATCATTTACATTTCGTCTGGCCCATGACTGACATGAGTCAACCATCCCCCTCTTGGGGTCAAGGAGCACCAGGGACCACTGCAGGTTCTCCCCAATCATTCAGATGAGATAGGCATCACCCTCCTCTTCCTCTTCTTTAGCCCCAGCACAGGTTTGTAAGACCACCTCCCCTCCTCATGTTCTCTCCGGTGTGAAGGAGAGAGATGATAGGAGAGGAGGACAGAGCTCACTATATTTTGCAGGAATACTAAGTAGAAAAAGAATCGAAAAAGCTCAATGACTTTCAGAAGATCGGCAGACCACACCAAGCTGAAGGTCCATAAAGCAGTTGGGGCGTTCGACTTTGTACAGCTGTGAGACCTGGACGTACCCCAGAAGACCAATTGGACTTGCTAAACAACCTTCCAGCATCAACTGAAAAACAGACTCAACGTCAAATGGTGAGACCAAGATTATCAACAACAAAGTATGCAGTCACTCCTGAACAGTGAGGTAGTGTGACAAATACTGGGAAGCAGCAAGGCTCAGTGGATAAAGCACAGGTCTGGGAGTCAGAAAGACCTGGATTCCAATTCTGTCTTTGTCACTTGTCTGCTGTGTGACTTTGGCCAAGTCACCTCACTTCTCTAGGCCTCAGTTTCCTCATCTATCAAATGGGGATTAAGACTTGGAGCCCCATGTGAGACATGAACTTTGTCCAAACTAATTAGCTTGTATCTACCCTAGTGCAAAGTACAGTGCCTGGCACATAGTAAGCACTTAGCAAATACCATTCATTCATTCATTCAATCAATCGTATTTACTGAGCGCTTACTGTATGCAGAGCACTGTACTAAGTGCTTGGAAAGTACAAGCCAGCAACATATAGAGACAGTCCCTACACAACAACGGGCTCACAGTCTAGAAGGGGGAGACAGACAACAAAACAAAACATGTAGACAGGTGTCAAAATCGTCAGAACAAATAGAATTATAGCTATATGTACATCATTAACAAAATAAATAGAATAGTAAATATGTAAAAGTAAAATAAATAGAGTAATAAATCCGTACAAATATATACAAGTGCTGTGGGAAGGGAAAGGAAGTAGAGTGGGGGGGTGGGCAGGAGGAGAGGAAAATGGGGGCTCATTCCGGGAAGACCTCCAGGAGGAAGTGAGCTCTCAGTAGGGATTTGAAGGGAAGAAGAGAGCTAGCTTAGCGGATGTGTGGAGGGAGGGCATTCCAGGCCAGGGGAAGGACATGGGCTGGGAGTCGACGGCGGGACAGTACCACCATCTAGAGTACCTCACTGTACCTCGTTCTCACCTGTCCCGCCACAAATGTTTGGTTTCTTCCAGTTTGTTCCAGACATCCATATAGTTACCAATGGTATCCTTCCCTGAACCTTTTCTCTTCTTTACATTTGGGTGCCATTTCTCCACTCCAGGGTATGGGAACCCCTTTCCTGTTCTCCAAAAGATCTGCAAAATAATGAGAAGTGGCTCTCTGGTAACAACAGCCACTTCACTGGGGGAAAAGGGGGCGTACTACTAGGCTGGAGTGGTGTATAATACCACCAGATTTTTAGAAAGATATTCTTATATCATTTATTTTCCTACTCTAGTTTAGCATTCCAATTTTACAGCTCAAATAGAACTTCCCAGATATACTGTTCCATTTGATCTTTTTTGAGAGAGAAGGAAAAAAATGAATGACCTTTGTTATTTTTTATCAGATTTCCCTTCCTGTCAACTATGGGGGTGACATTTTCTTGGCCCTGTTTTTGCCAAATATAGATGACGTGGGTTCATATATCTTAGCTCGTGGCATGCTTTTTGCCTTGAGCTTTTCTAATTTTGTAAATTCATGAGCCTCCTCTTTGGTTCTCTTTAGTGATCTAGCTTAATTCCCATGCTTGGTAGCTAGTTCTTTTGCCTTTTGTGTAATGGTTAGTATAGGTTCTGGGTTTGGTCAACTTAGTATCCTGTAACCAACTTTCCTATGATATAGTTTGTTCCTTTTCGAAAATGTCCCTTTGAAGAACAACTAGCTTTCTTGGACTGACTTTCTTCTATCATATCCTCCCTACTAGTGTCCTATATCTGTTAAAATTTGCTTTCCTCTAAGTTATTTATTTCATTGTGTAATTTTTTTTCCTTCCCATCATTCAGGTTATCTTATAGGTGTTTCCAGCAAAACATCCATTCACTTTCAGTTCTCAACAAATTCCTCCTTTTTCTGAAAATGGAATCAAATATATTCTGGTTTGGTGCTCTACATTTTACTTTAGGAAAGTGTTTCAGTGGAAACTCAGTGGAAACGTAAAATTTGTGTGATGATTTGTGGCCTGATGAACTACTTTACTGCATCCTCTTCCTCTTCCTCCTCCTTTTCCTCTTCTTCCTCCTCTCTCCTTCTTATCCCCATTATCCTCCTTGTCTTTCTTCTCCCTTCCTCCTTTTTTTCCCTTCCTGTTATTCGAGCACTAAGTACAGTACTCTACACACTGTAAGCACTCAATAGATACTATTGATTGATTAATTCTCCTCCTCTTCCTTCTCCTCTTCCTCCTCCTCTTCCTCCTCCTCCTCTTCCTCCTCCTCTTCTTCCTCCTTTTCTCTTTCCTTTCCTTCCTCTTTCCTTCCTCTTTCTCCACCTCTTCCTCCTCCACAACCTCCACCCACCATCCCACATACTACATCAATCAACATTTAGGAGTCCCTATCATGTGTAGAACCTGAAACTGTGGTAACAGAATGCCTGTTCCCTGATACCTTAGTGAAGAAGGTATTAAAATTGATATCGAACCTCTAAACAATCTTGGTCATCATGAAGTTGAAAAGGAAGACACATCAGAGAGGGCTTTATTTTGTCAGAGCATGTTTTCCCATTCTCCAAATAACGTTGAAATGATTTTCTTTCAATAAATAGCTTATTTGAGATTTAAATAATGCCAAGAGCTTTTGGAAGCCTAGGAAAGAGGGTCCCTAACCTTCAGTTAAATTTGTATTATCTACACTTTATTCCCTGTCTAATTAAAGTAATAAAGTCACAAAGAAAAGGAACTTTTAAAATCTCATAGCACACAAGATTAATTAAAATTTTCTTTTTCATGGTTTAGAATCAGTCATTATATCAATCGTTAGGGATAATGTTCCTTGAACTATATCCGAATCAGCAAAGATAGAAAAACATTTGTGAATGATTCATTTCTCAAGTGAGCTCTGTGGTCTTTTCTGACCTTACTGCTGAATCACATTCTTATCAAATCAAGTTCTCTTAGCACTGGAAGGAACCTCACAAAATCATAGACTCAAACCCTCCAAACTTTGCTATGCCCAAGACAGGCAGGTTTGGGTATCTTATTCCGAAGAATAGAAATTTCATTGCTTGCACAAAATCTGTCCAATGCTAAAAAACCCTCAGTATCAAGCAATTGTTCCTTAAGATGGATCAAGCATCTCTGATTGCAATTGAAAGATATTTTCTTCAATTCTGACCTCCGTGGTGTTAGGGCATAATACCTGTGATATCTTTCATGTATCTGGGTCCAGCTCTCAACAATTTGTTACCTTCTCTTCTCCAAACTAATGGCTTGATACCCCCTTTAAATTCTCCATTTTAGTTAAGCCCTTTAATCATCTTTGAAGCTCTTCTACTGATTCTTCATGTATTCTTTATTCATCTCTTAAAATGGAGAGGTCATATCTGGACATGGAACTTTACTGAAGACCACACTAGGGTCTACGTATTGGGTCTATTGTTTGATGCCTTTTACATAATAATAATAATAATAATAATAATAGCAGTATTTGTAAGTGCTTACTTAACTACTAAGCTCTGAGGTAGATTCCAGATAATAGGTCATACACAGTCTGTGTGCCACATGGGGATCACATTCTAAGTAGGATTTCCCTCCCTCCCTGCTGAGGCACAGGTAAGATAAGTGACCTGCCCAAGATCACTCAGCAAGCTAGTAGTAGAGCTAGGATTATAACCCAGATCCTCTAATTCCCAGGCCTGTGCTCTTTCCACTAGGCCACTGCAACTGCTAGTGTCACTGCTCTCCATGTTATTCTCCACAAATCCATTTCTGTAGCCTATGGGCACCTGGGCTCTGCCACAGGTCTGCTGTGTGACCTTAGGCAAGTCACTTAAGTTTTCTGGGCCCTACTTACCTCACCTGTAAAATGGTATTTGTTAAGCACTTACTATGTGCCAAGCACTGTTCTAAGTGCTGGTGTAGATACAAGGTAATCAGGTTGTCCCAAGGGAGGCTCACTGTCTTAATCCCCATTTTTACAGCTGAGGTAACTGAGGCACAGAGAAGTTAAGTCAGTTGCCCAAAGTCACAGCAGACAAATGGTGGAGCTGGGATTAGAACCCATGACCTCTGACTCTCAAGCCCCTGCTTTTTCCACTAAGCCACACTGCTTAAACTGGATATTCCCGCTGAGATTCAGGTGAACTACTCTGGAGTGGGCTGGGGGAGAACCCCAGCTCTGCCACATCTGCTGTGTGATCTTGGGCAAATCACTTAACTTCTCTTTGTTTCAGTTATCTCATCTGTAAAATGGGGATGAAGACTGTGATCCCCATATGGAACATTGACTGTATCCAACCTGATTAGCTTGTACTTGCTCCAGCACTTAGTTCATGGACTGGCACATAGTAAGCACTTAACAAATACCATTTTAAAAAAATGAGAATGAAGAGTGATCCGCTGAGGACAAAGCATTTACCGAGAATCACTTTGGGAATGAAGGGGATATTTTCCTGAGCCCGACAGTGGGCTCACTGAGCTCACAAAGGCTGATTGAACAACACTCCTTCCACGGGGCTCCTGTTTGGTTTAATAATAACCCTGGCAGTACTGGAGAGGGCAGGGCCCGCAATCAATCAATCTATCATATTTATTGAGCGCTTACTGTGTGCAGAGCACTGTATTAAGCCCATGGGAAGTACAAGTTGGCAACATATTTCCCTCATCTGTAAAATGGGGATGATGACTGTGAGCCCCACGTGGGACAATCTGATCACCTTGTATCCCTCCCCAAGTGCTTAGAACAGTGCTTTGCACATAGTAAGTGCTTAACAAATGCCATCATTATTATTATTATTATATAGAGACAGTCCCTACCCAACAGTGGGCTCATAGTCTAGAATGGGGAGACAGAGAACAAAACCAAACATATTAACAAAATAAAATAAATAGAATAGATATGTACAAGTAAAATAAATAAATAAATAGAGTAATAAATATGTATAAATATATATACATATATGCAGGTGCTGTGGGGAAGGGAAGGAGGTAAGACAGGGGGATGGAGAGGGGGATGAGGGG
This sequence comes from Tachyglossus aculeatus, assembly GCF_015852505.1. NCBI lineage: Eukaryota > Metazoa > Chordata > Mammalia > Monotremata > Tachyglossidae > Tachyglossus > Tachyglossus aculeatus. The sequence goes on from NW_024045093.1 coordinate 755,388, forward strand.
GAGAAGAAGGAGGGGGCTCAGTCTGGGAAGGCCTCCTGGAGGAGGTGAGTTCTCAGTAGGGCCTTGAAGAAAGGAAGAGAGCTAGCTTGGCGGATGTTGGGAGGGAGGGTGTTCCAGGCCAGGGGGATGACGTGGGCCGGGGGTCGATGGAGGGACAGGTGAGAACGAGGCACGGTGAGGGGATTAGTGGCAGAGGAGTGGAGGGTGCAGGCTGGGCTGTCGAAGGAGAGAAGGGAGGTGAGGTAGGAGGGGTCGAGGTGATGGAGAGCCTTGAAGCCGAGGGTGAGAAGTTTCTGCCTGATGGGCAGATTGATTGGTAGCCACTGGATTTTTGAGGAGGGGAGTAACATGCCCAGAGCGTTTCTGGACAAAGACAATCCGGGCAGTAGCATGAAGTATGGATTGAAGTGGGGAGAGACACGAGGATGAGAGATCGGAGAGGTGGCTGATGCAGTAGTCCAGACGGGATAGGATGAGAGCTTGAACAAGGAGGGTAGTGGTTTGGATGGAGAGGAAAGAGCAGATCTTGGCAATGTTGCGGAGCTGAGACTGGTAGGTTTTGGTGATGGCTTGGATATGAGGGGTGAATGAGAGAGAGGAGTCGAGGATGACACCAAGGTTGCGGGCTAGTGAGACGGGAAGGATGGTAGTGCCGTCAACAGTGATGGGAAATTTAGGTAGAGGGCAGGGTTTGGGAGGGAAGACAAGGAGTTCAGTCTTGGACATGTTGAGTTTTAGGTGGCGGGCAGACATCCAGATGGAGATGTCCTGAAGTCAGGAGGAGATGCGAGCCTGGAGGGAGAGGGAGAGAGCAGGGGCAGAGATGTAGATTTGGGTGTCATCAGTGTAGAGATGATAGTTGAAGCCGTGGGAGCGAATGAGGTCACCAAGGAAGTGAGTGTAGCTCGAGAACAGAAGGGGATCAAGAAATGAACCTTGGGGAACCCCCACAGTAAGGGGATGGGAGGGGGAGGTGGAGCCTGCAAAAGACACTGAGAATGAACGACCAGAGAAATAAGAGGAGAACCAGGAGAGGACGGAGTCTGTGAAGCCAAGGTTGGACAACGTGTTGAGGAGAAGGGGGTGGTCCACAGTGTCGAAGGCAGCTGAGATGTCGAGGAGGATTAGGATAGAGTATGAGCCGTTGGAGTTGGCAAACTGGAGGTCATTGGTTACCTTTGAGAGGGCAGTTTCCATGGAACATAGGGGACAGAAGCCAGACTGGTGGGGGTCGAGGAGAGAGTTGCTGTTGAGGACCCGAGGCAGCGCGTGTAGACAACTCGTTCAAGGACTTTGGAAAGGAATGGTAGGAGGGAGATGGGGCGATAACTAGAAGGGGAGGTGGGGTCAAGAGAGGGATTTTTAGTATGGGAGAGACATGGGCATGTTTGAAGGCAGAGGGGAAAGAACCAGTGGAGAGTGAGCAGTTGAAGATAGAAGTTAAGGAGGGGAGAAGAGACGGAGCGAGAGATTTCATGAGATGAGAGGGAATGGGGTCAGAAGCACAGGTGGCTGGAGTAGCACTTGAGTTAAGGGAGGAGAGCTCCTCTGAGGATACTGCTGGGAAGGATGGGAGAGTAGCTGACAATGTTGAGAGGCGGGGAGTTGGAGAAGGTGGGGGAGTGACTATGGGGAGGTCGGACCTGATGGATTTAATTTTATTAATGAAGTAGGAGGCCAGATCGTTGGGGGTGAAGAAGGAGGAGGGGGAGGAACTGGGGGCCTGAGAAGGGAGTTGAATGTACGGAAGAGCTGACAGGATGATGGGCATGGGTGTCAAAAAGGGAGGAGAAATAGTTTTGTCTGGCAGAGGAGAGGGCAATGGGATGGGACTATCTCCCTGCTCTAGGGAAAGAGTTGCTCTGAGGGCCTTGATGTGGTGGGCTGCCATCTCATTTACACTCACAGAAAGGCGTTCTTTAAACGAGTGGGGAACGGACATTAAGAAGGTGAACTTGTTTTTCCCTGGAAGGGGGTAAGGAGAAGTGCTCCACCCTCTTGAACAAATTATTCAGTCATTCATTCAATCGTATTTATTGAGCGCTTACTGTGTGCAGAGCACTGTACTAAGCGCTTGGAAAGTACAAGTCGGCGACATATAGAGACGGTCCCTACCCAACAACGGGCTCACAGTCTAGAAACGGGAGACAGACAACAAAACATATCATGTAGACAGGTGTCAAAATCATCAGAACAAATATAATTATAGCTATAAGCACATCATTAGCAAAATAAATAGAATAGTAAGTATGTAGAAGTAAAATAAATAGAGTAATAAATCTGTACAAATATATACAAGTGCTGTGGGAAGGGAAAGGAAGTAGATTGGGGGGGTGGGCAGGAGGAGAGGAAAAAGGGGGCTCAGTCTGGGAAGGCATCCAGTAGGAGGTGAGTTCTCAGTAGGTCTTTGAAGGGAAGAAGAGAGCTAGCTTGGGGGATGTGGGGATGGATGGCATTCCAGGCCAAGGGAAGAACGTGGGCTGGGGGTAGACGGCAGGACAGGCAAGAACGAGGCACAGTGAGAAGGTTAGCAGCAGAGGAGCGGAGGATTTGTGCTGGGCTGTTGACGGAGAGAAGGTAGGTGAGGCAGGAGGGGCCGAGGTGATGGAGAGCCTTGAAGCTGAGAGTGCGGAGTTTTTGCTTGATTTGTAGGTGGACAGGCAGCCACTGGAGATTTTTGAGGAGGGGAGTAACATTCCCAGTGTGTTTTGCTACAAAGATAATCCGGGCAGCAGAGTGAAGTATAGACTGAAGTGGGGAGAGACAGGAGGATGGGAGATCAGAGAGGAGGCTGATGCTATCCAGTCGGGATAGGATGAGAGATTGAACGAACAAGGGAGCGGTTTGGATGGAGAGGAAAGGGCGGATCTTGCCGATGTTGTGGAGGTGAGACCGGCAGATTTTGGTGACGGATTGGGTGTGTAGGGTGAACGAGAGAGCGGGGTCGAGGATGACACCAAGGTTGTGGGCTTGTGAAATGGGAAGGATGGTAGTGCCGTCTACAGTGATGGGAAAATCAGAGAGAGGGCAGGGTTTGGAAGAGAAGAAAAGGAGTTCAGGCTTGGACATATTGAGTTTTAGATGGCTCAGACATCCAGATGGAGATGTCCTGAAGGCAGGAGGAGATGCGAGACTGGAGGGAGGGGGAGAGAGCAGGGACGGAGATGTAGATTTGGGTGTCATCAGCTTAGAGATGATAGTTGAAGCCGTGGGAGCAAATGAGTTCACAAAGGGAGTGAGTGTAGATAGAGAATAGAAGGAGACTAAGAACTGACCCTTGAGGAACCCCTACAGTTAGGGGATGGGAGGAGGAGGAGGAGCCCGCAAAGGATACTGAGAAGGAATGACTGGAGAGATGAGGAGAACCAGGAGAGAACAGAGTCTGTGAAGCCAAGTTGGATAGCGTGTTGAGGGGAAGAGGGTGATCCATAGTGCTGAAGGCAGCTGAGATGTCGAGGAGGATTAGGATAGAGTAGGAGCCATCGTATTTGGCAAGAAGGAGGTCACTGTTGACCTTTGAGAGGGCAGTTTCGGTGGAGTGTAGGGGACGGAAGCCAGATTGGAGGAGGTCAAAGAGAGAGCTGGCATTGAGGAATTCGAGTGTAGGTGACTCTTTCTAGGAGTTTGGAAAGGAAGGATAGGAGGGAGATAAGGTGATAACTAGAAGTGGAGGTGGGGTCAAGAGAGGGTTTTATTTAGGATGGGGGAGACATGGGCATGTTTGAAGGCAGAGGGGAAGGAACCAGTGGAGAGTGAGCAGTTGAAGGTGGAAGTTAAGGAGGGGAGGAGGGAAGGGGCGAGATTTTTCATAAGATGAGAGGGAATGGGGTCTGAGGCACAGGTGGATGGAGTAGCACTTGAGAGGAGTGAGGAGGCTCTCATCTGAAGATACTGCTGGGGAGGATGGGAGAATCCTTGTTCCTTGTTCCATATGGGGCACAAGTCTCAATATCCATTTTACAGATGAGGTAAATGAGGCACAGAGAAGTGAAGTGGCGTACTCAAGATCAAACATATATCCCGATACTGTGCTGTTTCCCGTAACTGTAATTTGTTTTAATGTCTGCCTTGCCTACTAAACTGTGAGCTCCTGTAAGGTTGAGATGGTGTCTTCCAACTGTATTGTTATTGAACTTCCAATAAGCATTTAGTATAGCGCTCTGCATACAGTAAGTGCTCAGTCAATACTAATGATTGATTGATTGAAATACAGGCACTATATTGGTGACTTACTTTTTTTCTTTATTATTCCCTCTGGATCTTTTACTTTTGTACTTCACTCTAGACAATGAGCTCATAGTGGACAGGGAAATCATTTACCAACTCTGTTATATTGTACTCCCTAAGCCCTTAATACAGTGCTCTACACACAGTAAGCACTCAATAAATATACTTAAATTTTGATACTTGATACTTGCCCCTTACCAGTGATTTATCCTTCTGGTTTTTGTGGTGTTCGGCTTTCATCCATAAATGTATTTCCTTGAACTGTTCCAATCCATGTCTTCTTTCCTACTGACTCACTTCATCAATTTATCAAGGTTTTAATTTTTTTTTACAGTTTCCAGCACATTAGGGAGTCCACCAACTGGATGTCACTTGCAAATTTAACAAATGTTTTCTCTATCCCTACAGGCCATCCATGAAGTTTTATTGTACTTCCCATGCACTTAGTACAGTGCTCTGCACACAGTAAGTGTTCAATAATTACGACTGAATGAATGAATTGATGAAGGGAGACTTTATGGACAATAACATTTAGAGGTCATGGTAGGGTGTCAGTATAGGGAGAAGTGAGAAACAAGCCAAGGTGGGAGATAACTAGAAAGGGTTCATTCATTAATTCAGTTGTATTCATTGAGCACTTATGGTGTGTAAAGCACTGGGCTAAGTGCTTGGGAGAATACCATGAAAGAACAAGCAGGGAACAACATTACCTGCCCATAATGAAAGGGTTTGGTGGTGAACAGCAAGAGCAAGAAGATATCTGGGAGGAAGGGTGGCTAAATATTTTAATCATTTGTCCGTTTGATGAACAGAAGACTAGAAGTCATTTATGAAGTGGCGTAAGCTCTTTGTGGCCAGGGAATGTGTCTGCCAACTCTGTTGTATATTATTATCCTAAGCCTTAATAAAGTGCTCTGCATTTGGTAGGTGTTCAATAAATGCCGTTGATGATGGTGAGGAAGTCAATAAGTGGGTTGAAGGAGAGGGATAGTACAGGAGATCAAAGGCCCCAGGGAGAGAGTTAACAAGTGAGACGTAGAGGGGGATGCCTTCTGGAGAAGATTCTGAAGAGAGAAATTGGAAAAATGGGAAGGGAAACCCACTGGAGAAAATTGAGTTGTTCAAGCACCTAACAGGGAAGGGAGTTCGGGAAAGGCAAAAGATCAAACTTGTTCAGGCAGTGAAAGAATTCAAGGAGGATGTAAATGAAGAAAAGGATGCATATAACTGTTGCTGAGCTACAAAACCCCAATCTTTTGTAATTACAGAGTCAACATCTCTGGTAACACCCTTTACATTCATCTATAGAATGGAGTTCATGGCAGTTACAAACAATGTTACAGAATTTGTTTTTCTAGGGCTTTCTCAAAATAAGGAGGTGCAGAAAGTGTGTTTTCTTGTATTTCTGCTCTTGTACACAGCCACTGTTCAGGGAAATCTTCTCATTGTACTAACCGTTAATGTCAGTATGAATCTTGGCTCACCCACGTATTATTTCCTCAGCTATCTGTCCTATGCAGAGATCTGCTACTCCTCTACAACTGCTCCCAAACTAATTCTAGACATAGGCATTGAAAAGAAAGGGATTTCCTTGAATGACCTCATGACTCAGCTATTCTTCATTCATTTCTTTGGTGGGACAAAGATTTTCATCCTCACCGTGATGGCCTATGATCGCTATAATAATAATAATAATAGTATTTGTTAAGCACGTACTATGTGCAAAGCACTGTTCTAAGCACTGGGGGATACAAGGTTATCAGGTTGTCCCGTGTGGGGCTCACAGTCTTAATCCCCATTTTACAAGATGAGGTAACTGAGGCACGGAGAAGTTAAGTGGCATGCCCAAGGTCACACAGCTGACAAGTGGCAGAGCCAGGATTCGAACCCATGACCTCTGACTCCCAAGCCCGGGTTCTTTCCACTGAGCCATGCCGCTTATTTCTATGTTGCCATCTGCAAGTCCCTGCACTACACCTCCTTCATGAGCCAACTTACGTGCGGCCTTCTGGTTGGAATGGCCTGGATGCGTGGCTTCTTGCATTCTATGGCTCAAATTATCCTCGTATTACGTTTACCCTTCTGTGGAACTACTGTGATTGACCACTATTTCTGCGACCTGCTCCCTCTGCTGATACTTGCCTGCAAGGACACTTTTGTCATCGGCTTGCTGATTGTGGCTAATGGTGGGATGCTGTCTGTGGTCAACTTCCTGGTATTGGTTGTTTCATATGCTTTCTTATTCCACTTAAGACACGAGGTTCTAGAGGACGTCGCAGAGCCCTCTCGACCTATGGCTCCTATATCACGGTGGTGATCTTGTTTTTTGGACCTTGCATCTTCATCTACATGCGGCCCTCTACCATGTTTTCCATCGACAAAATGGTGGTTGTGTTCTACACTGTCATCACCCCCGTGTTGAACCATATCATTTACTCTTTGAGAAGTACTGAAATGAAAAATGCTGTGAGGAGACTATGTGTCATTAAGATGAAAGGAAGGAAAAATGAAAGACTATATGGGAAGAAGATTGGTGATTTGTGATTAAACATCTGAGGGAATAGGAATTTTCTGTGCTGAGTGAGTGGTTACGGGAGAGATGGTATGCATTTAAGCAAATGAGTATGAGAGTGTAGGTGCGTTTGTGTGTATGTGCATGTGCATGTGTGTGACAGAGAGTGTGAGCATGTTTACTTCTCCCTTCCCTCTGCTTTCTCAGCCTCTTCTTCACCCTTTCTTACCTCCTCTACTCTTCAGTTTTCCCTTTACCTTACCCTCTCTATCTCCATTTCCTTTATCACCTCTCTCCCTCTCTTCCTTTCTCTCTCCTTTCCTTTCTTCCTCACCCTCATTTCTCTTTCTCCCCTCTACCTTCTCCATTTTTCTCTCCCTCTCTAATCTAGGATCATTATGCCTTCCCCCATAGAAACCCTGCCTACCAATTCCCCACTTGCAAGACATTTTTAAAGGCAGTTCTATTAACCAATGCCATTTCTTTTCATTGTTTTAAGAATAATCTATTAAGCTAAGAGTTTTTGAAAGATTTGCTAGGGTGGCAGCATTTGTACTGAATCATTAACCTCTGAGCATTCATTCGTTCAATCGTGTTTACTGAGTGCTTACTGTGTGCAGAGCACTGTACTAAGCGCTTGGGAAGTCCAGGTTGGCAACATCTAAAGACGGTCCCTACCCCACAGCGGGCTCACAGTCTAGAAGGGGGAGACAGACAACAAAACAAAACATATTAATAAAATAAAATAAATAGGATAAAGATGTACAAAGATGTCAAGCAGAGTGGTGCAGCGGAAGCGTGCTGGGCCCATAACCCAGACCTCGAAGGATCGAAACCTTCTTCTGCCAACTTCCTTTTCCCCCTTTTAGACTGTGAGCCCGCTGTTGGGTAGGGACTGTCTCTATATGTTGCCAACTTGTACTTCCCAAGCGCTTAGTACAGTGCTCTGCACACAGTAAGTGCTCAATAAATACGATTGATGATGATGATGATGATGATGTATAAATAAAATAGAGTAGTAAATACGTACAAACATACATACATATATACAGGTGCTGTGGGGAGGGGAAGGAGGTGAGGCGGGGGGATGGGGAGGGGGAGGAGGGGGAGAGGAAGGAGGGGGCTCCATCTGGGAAGGCCTCCACTTGTCAGCTGGGTAACCTTGGGCAGGTCACTTTACTTCTCTGTGCCTCAGTTACCTCATCCGCACAGTGGGGATTAAGAGCACTTGGTATTCAACCCAGGCTCAGCCCTCAACCACACATTAGCTATGTACGTAACTGCAATTTAATTATTCATGTTAATGTCTGTCTCCTCCCCTAGACTGTAGACTCGTTGTGGGCAGGGAACACGACTACCAACTCTGTTGAGGTATATTCTACCAAGCATTTAGTACAGTGTTTTGCACACAGCGCTGAATAAATATCATTGATTGATTGGTCTGCTGTAAAAAGATTCATTTAATAGGGAAGGAATTCAGAATTCTTGCAAACCAAAGTGGGATGGAGTCTCACCTCCAAGAGGCAAGACTGGAAAAGTGGGGAAGGGCTATGGAGACAGAAGAGGACCGAGGGACCGACAGAGAAGAGGTGGAGAGATGCAAAGAGTTTGGAGACAGGGAAAGGGAGGATTATTGAATATGTCTGGCTCGGCTGGTGGCCCCAAATGACCCTGATATCAGATTTAAGTGATCCTGAAAACCCACATCACCAGAGGCCTCCGCTCATCCCGCCATAAAGAGGCCATCTAGAGCTTTCTCTAGAGGACAGTTGCAACTGATCCTTTTCTAGCCAGATCTTTTCTGGCTCCAGGATCTCAAATCTTTCCTGCATTCTTTGCTGGACAACTTCTTCTTTCCCAGGATTACAGGCTCTCCTGAAAGAAGAGGAGAGGATGATTTAAGATTGCAGTGACCATTTCTGGGACACTTTGAAGACACCAAAGATCATGGAGGGTCTTTCCCCAAACCAAAAAAAAAAAAAAAAAAAAAAAGAAATCAATTTGTCTTCAGAAATAAATGAGCCACAATTTACAGACCTTGGGTTAAAATCAAACATACGAACAAAACTGGCTGTACACATTGAATCACTGTAACAATGCTTTGCACACAGTAAGTGTGAATACAACTGATTGATCATAGAGTCCCCTCAGATGCAGATGCAGGATCCAAGACGATCCCCTCTTATCCTTCAACCTGCGCTGAGAGTTTAGATCTTCACTCATCTAGAACCCTCATTTCCATGGTGGGAGTCCTGTACTGTGTTCCTCCTTCCTCCCTCAATTCCTCTTTTTTAATCTTGAGTTTTCTCAATTGTGATCTATTAAGGACAGGGAATGGGTGTTTTACGTCTCAGATACTATCCCAATTTCTTAAAACAGTGCTTCACACTCAGGAAGTGCTCGATAAATACCAATCATTGATTGACTGGATTAGAAAATTCTCTATGATGATGTTATGATTATGTCATCACTGCAGAGCTACACTGGAAGATAAAAATACCAGAGATTTTCCCTTTGAGACTGACATTGAGAGATTCATCAAATACTCCTGGGCTAATGAGAGATAGGGTGGCACAGATAAATGAAATCCACAGATAATCCACAAATAATCCCAAACTACACTTTATATGAAACAGTTTCAACCCCTTCTCCTATTAATCACTTTAATGGGAGCTGCTAATAGAAGCAAAAATGACTGTTTTGTATTTCACCTCCCTTCTCTTTTCTGCTCATTTTTAGGGTCGGTTTAATCAGCTTCTAAATGACCACATTTAATATTGTCTGTCATTTCTTCTAGGTCAAATTATATTTATTGGAGTCCAATACTCTTGGGAGTTCAATTCCCAGCTTTAAGACATTTTGGGAAGTCACTTTAGGTTATCACCTACGTATGCTATGGTAGGGGCAGAGAAGGGGAAAGTTCTCCAAGGATCGTATTGGATTATCTATTTAGAGGTTCTGGGAGACTGATGGTGTAGTATTTTGACTAGGAACACTCTGGAACCAAAATCCCTGTTTTCTAGTGAATCAGCTGCTGCTAACCAGAGTTGGTCTGAGCGAGGCTCTAGTTTGGACAACTTGGAGATTGGTCTTGTAGCTCTAGCAATCATTCCAGAAGACCCTGGGCATTTTTGTAGTACAAAATGCACTTGAATTCAAATTTTTGCCCTAAATCCAATATTTTAGCCCTAAGCACCAGTCCAGGCAGATTATTAGAAGAAGTGGATCAAATCACATAGCATCCAAGAAACCTTTGATGTCTTCACAGCCAAGTTCTTTCTAATAACAGCAAGAATAACAACAAAATGTGATTGTTCTCTTTTGTCCTAGTAAGAGTAAAAATAAAATAAAATCACATTGTCTATCTGACTATAATTGTTATAATGGAGTTGGATTTTCTTTTTTTTTGGTTAAGGTTGTCATTTGGTAGTGGTGGAAATTTTGATATTTGACAATGATAATAATAGTGATATGGTATTTGTTAAGCACTTACTATGTGCCAAGCACTGTTCCAAACGCTGGATATTTTCTTTTGTTCAGGATTAAAAACAAGCAAATTCTGATTTACACTCTTTTTTATATTTCAGTGGCATATGTTTTTAAGAACCATTTGTTACTTGAGTAACTCCCAGACCATGAATAGATTACATGGAGTCACAGGAAAAGATTACAAGGGGCATCTTATTTTGTGAAAGTATAAACAAAATTACTCACAGAACATTCATATAAAATGCCTGCTAAATTAATGATCAAAGATCATAATAAAGAGAGTAAAGAAAAGTCTATTTGATTTTTGAAAAGCTGAATGGTTTGCAGTAATAATGCTGTCATTACTGTAGTTTTAATCTTTTTAATTATGCTAGGTGATTTTCTTTGACATAATCTTTTTCTCATGGTGCAGTGGTTGGTAGGTAGATGTGCAAATTCCTCCTGATTTGTCAGAATTCAGCAGTAAACATTTTAAATTAAACTGATCACCACATCTTTATTATGCACATATTCATGGTATAAAATTATAAGCTATGCCTTTTAATTGAAAAGGAATAATTTGATGTCAATTGCTAGAAAATAGAAAGGTTAATGTATTTTTAATGGTATTTGTTAGGCACATACTATGTGCCAAGCACTAAACTAAGCGCTGGAGTAGATACAAACTAATCAGGTTGGATATAGACCACGTGCCACATAGAACTCACAGTCTTAATCCCCACTTCACAGATGTGGTAACTGAGGCCCAGAGAAGTTCATTCATTCATTCAATCATATTTATTTAGCACTCACTGTGTGCAGAGCACTGTACTAAGCGCTTGGGAAATACAAGTTGGCAACATATAGAGAGGGTCCCTACCCAACAACAGGCTCACAGTCTAGAAGGGAGAGACAGACAACAAAACAAAACATGTGGACAGGTGTCAAGTCATCAGAATAAATAGAGTAAAGCTAGATGCACATCATTAACAAAATAAATAGAATAGTAAATATTTACAAGTAAAATGAATAGAGTACTAAATCTGTACAAACATATATACAGGTGCAGTGGGGAGGGGAAGGAGGTAGAGTCGGGGGGGGGATGGGGAGGAAGAGAGAAAAAGGGGGCTCAGAAGTGAAGTGACTTGATCAAGGTCACAAAGAAGACAAGCGGTGGAGCCAAGATTAGAATCCAGGTCCTTCTGACTCCCAGACCTGTGCTGCATTCACTGGGCCTTGCCTCTGATTAGATTCCACTTTGAGGGCACTGAAAGAAAGAGCTGGCGAACTAAGGAGTGTAAATAAAGACATTTTAGTAACATTTACAAATGCAGTGGGGTACGTCAAGGAAATTTTCTGCCCTTAGCAATTCCACACAGCCCTGTCCATTCCATCTTCTTCCAAATCCTGAAGTTGGTTTTTCTCTGATTGAAGAATTCTCAGTGTTACAGTGGAAAACACATTCGAGGCATGTCCTCCGGGAAATCCCTCCTGTAGTTATTGTGTGTTTGCTGTCCATGGATTGAAGTGGAGAGAGACATGCGGATGGGAGATCAGAGAGAAGGCTGATGCAGTAATCCAGATGGGACCAGTGCTTAGCAAATACCATTGAAAAATAATCCCATTTTATCCCTTCCTGTTACTTGCTGACACCTGAACGAAGTGACTCATATTTCTCTAATGTCCCTAGAGAACGAATATGAAAAGAGATGACAAAGAATCAATAAATCATATTTATTAAGCACTTACTGTGTGCAGAGTCCTGTACAAACAACTTAGGAGAGTACAGTATAATAGAGTTGGTAGACACGTATTTCATGTATTTCCCCTCTGCTCAACACAACTAAAGTGAACATATGGGGAAGAGAAACAATGCGACAGAATTTATTTTCTTGGGAATTTCGCAGAACCAGGTGTTACAGAGAATTGTTTTTTCCCTCTTTGCCCTCCTCTACACGGTATCATTGTTCATCATCAATCGTATTTATTGAGCGCTTACTATGTGCAGAGCACTGTACTAAGCGCTTGGGAAGTACAAATTGGCAACATATAGAGATAGTCCCTACCCAACAGTGGGCTCACAGTCTAACAGGGGGAGACAGAGAACAAAACCAAGCATAATAACAAAATGAAATAAATAGAATAGATATGTACAAATAAAATAAATAAATAAATAAATAGATAGAGTAATAACTATGTACAAACATATATACATATATACAGGTACTGTGGGGAAGGGAAGGAGGAAAGATGGGGGGATGGAGAGAGTGAAGAGGAGGAGAGGAAGGAAGGAGCTCAGTCTGGGAAGGCCTCCTGGAGGAGGTGAGTTCTCAGCAGGGCCTTGAAGGGACGAAGAGAGCTAGCTTGGCGGATGGGCAGAGGGAGGGCATTCCAGGCCCAGGGGATGACGTGGGCCGGGGGTGGACGGCGGGACAGACGAGAGTGAGGTACGGTGAGGAGATTAGCGGCACAGGAGCGGAGGGTGCGGGCTGGGCTGTAGAAGGAGAGAAGGGAGGTGAGGTAGGAGGGGGCGAGGTGATGGACAGCCTTGAAGCCCAGGGTGAGGAGTTTCTGCCTGATGTGCAGATTGATTGGTAGCCACTGGAGATTTTTGAGGAGAGGAGTAATATACCCAGAGCGTTTCTGGACAAAGATAATCCGGGCAGCAGCATGAAGTATGGATTGAAGTGGAGAGAGACACGAGGATGGGAGATCAGAGAGAAGGCTGGTGCAGTAGTCCAGACGGGATAGGATGAGAGCTTGAATGAGCAGGGTAGCAGTTTGGATGGAGAGGAAAGGGCGGATCTTGGCAATGTTGCGGAGCTGAGACCGGCAGGTTTTGGTGACGGCTTGGATGTGAGGGGTGAATGAGAGAGCAGAGTCGAGGATGACACCAAGGTTGCGGGCTTGTAAGACAGGAAGGATGGTAGTGCTGTCAACAGAGATGGGAAAGTCAGGGAGAGGGCAAGGTTTGGGAGGGAAGACAAGGAGTTCAGTCTTTGACTGTTGAGCTTTAGGTGGCGGGCAGACATCCAAATGGAGATGTCCTGAAGGCAGGAGGAGATGCGACCCTGGAGAGAGGGGGAGAGAGCAGGGGCAGAGATGTAGATCTGGGTGTCATCAGCGTAGAGATGATAGTTGAAGCCGTGGGAGCGAATGAGGTCACCAAGGGAGTGCGTGTAGATCGAGAACAGAAGGGGACCAAGCACTGAACCTTGGGGAACCCCCACAGTAAGAGGATGGGAGGGGGAGGAGGAGCCTGCAAAACAGACTGAGAAAGAACGACCGGAGAGGTAAGAGGAGAACCAGGAGAGGACGGAGTCTGTGAAGCCAAGTTCAGATAGCGTGTTGAGGAGAAGGGGGTGGTCCACAGTGTCAAAGGCAGCTGAGAGGTCGAGGAGGATTAGGACAGAGCTGTTGGATTTGGCAAGCAGGAGGTCATTGGTGACCTTTGAGAGGGCAGTTTCCGTGGAATGTAGGGGACGGAAGCCAGACTGGAGGGGGTCGAGGAGAGAGTTGTTGTTGAGGAATTCTAGGCAGCGAGTGTAGACAACTCGTTCAAGGAGTTTGGAAAGGAATGGTAAGAGGGATATGGGACGATAACTAGAAGGTGAGGTGGGGAAAAGAGAGGGTTTTTTTAGAATGTTTTTTAGGATCATTGTTGGGAAATCTCTTCATAATGATAACCATTAGCATCAGCCCTCGCCTTGCCTCCCCCATGTACTTCTTCCTCAGCTACCTCTCCTTTCTCGACATCTGCTTTTCTACCACCATCACCCCAAAGATGATGGCCGACCTATTTGCTGAGAGAAAAACCATCTCCTTCAGCAGTTGTATGACTCAGCTGTTTACTGTGCACTTCTATGGCTGCACGGGCATCTTTTTCCTCATAATGATAGCCTACAACTGGTGCGTGACCATCTGTGGACCTTTGTGCTACCCGACCATCATGAGCCGGCGGGTGTGTCAAATCATGGTGACTGCCCTCTGGGGCGGTGCATTTCTACACTCCATCGTTCACACCCTCCTCATCATCCAGCTTCCCTTCTGCTGCCCTAGTGTGCCAGATGACTACTTCTGCAATGTGCATCCGTTCCTGAAACTTGCCTGTGCCGACACCTCTGTGGTGGGCCTGATGGCGGTGGCCAACAGTGGGATGACCTCTCTGGTAGCCTTCCTCATTCTGGCGATCTCCTATGCCATCATCTTGTTCACCCTGAGGACCCAGTCACCTGAGGCGAGGCAGAAAATGCTCTTGACCTGTGGGGCTCACATGTCGCTGTCTTCCTAGGCTTTGGCCCCTGTCTCTTCATGTACATTCATCCCTGTCACACCCTAGCGGTGGAGAAGATGGTTATTTAACACCGTTATGCCACCGATGCTGAATCCTCTCATTTATACCCTGAGGAATGATGCTGAGGTGAAAGGCTCCATGAGGGAATTGTGGAGGTGAAGGCTGTCCTTCGGGAAGAAAATTAACACTGTGGTCAGCGTGGGGTTTCTGCATCATCAGTGCTATTTGCCAAGTGCTTACTGTGAGCAGAGTACTGTAGCAGAGTGGCCTAGTGGCGTCAGAAAGACCTGGGTTCTAATCCTGACCCTGCCATTTGACTGCTGTTTGACCTGGGGCAAATCACTTCACTTCTCTGTGTCTCAGTTGCCTCGTTTGTAAAACGGGGCTCGAGACAGGGCCTGTGCTCAACCTGATTAGATTTTATCTACCCCAGCCCTTAAAACAGTGCCTGACACATAGTAATCACTTAACAAATACTGTCACCATCATTATTATTATTACTAGGTGTTTGGGAGAGTAGAATACAACAGAGGTGGTAGACATGTTCCCTGCCCACAATGAGTTTACAGTTTAGAGATGAGTTTGGATGTAATTGGTAGATTATGTTGGTAGGATCTTAGAGGACTTTACTCTGTAGGCATTTTGGTGACAGTAACAAAAACTGGGACTTAATGTTGACTGTGAGGACCAATTTAAAGAGTATATGAAACCAAATTCAATGTTTTCTTGTGAAATGGCAGAGTTTGTATCTCCAGTGGGTGAAAACAAGCTTGTTGTGGGCAAGGTATGTGGCTACCAACTCTGTTATATTGTACACTCCCAAGCACTTAGAACACTGTTTGGCACTCAGCAAGTGCTCAATAAATATAATTGATAATATTAATGATTGCATTTGTTAAGTGTTTACTATGTGCAAGGCACTGTTATAAGCGCTGGGGAGGATAGAAGGTGATCAGGTTGCCTCACATGGGGCTCACAGTCTTGATCCCCATTTTACAGTTGAAGTAACTAAGGCACAGAGAAGTTAAGTGACTTGCCCGAAGTCACATGACTGACGAGCAGTGGAGCTGGGATTGGAATCCATGACCTCTGACTCTCAAGGCCGTGCTCTTTCCACTGAGCCAAGCTGAGGGCCTGAGGTAGGAATTACTGCCTTATGAATGACCACCCTGCTATCCCACTGAGGTCAATCAATTGGTCAATCAATTAATGATATTAACTGATTGTTACTGTGTCCAGAGTAAACAGCATGAGGTAGGGTGGAGGAGCCAGGGAGAAACTATAAGCTGGGAGGTGAGGTTAGGTTGGGGAAGCTGTAAGAATGAGAAATCCTATTGGTTTAGTCTTTCACTGATTCTCTGACTTTCTTTCCCTGACTCTCTCTGGCCTCCTCTCCCACCATCCAGTGTGTTGCTGTCCCTGCCACCACAAATCCTTCCTCCCACCCCATGTATCTCCTGAAATGCTGAAGCCCTTAAAGTAGTTTGTGGATAATTCCATCGTTTCTCAAAACCATGTAAATTGTCCTTATGAGTGATGACAAACATAATGATGTTTGTCCTGTTGTAGCATCTATGTCCCGAGACGGGAGAAACACTTTCCCTTTCTGCAGTTTCTTGCCCGGCAATTTTTGGGCTGTAGCAGAGTAAAGCTAGGTGAGGGGGCCAATGGGGCTCTTGGCTTGTGTGCAGAGGAGAAAGTGACCCTAGTACCTACAGCCTCCCTGCCCATCTCTTTACCCCACCTTTCGGCTCCATATCATCTTCAATCAAACAATCAATTGTATTCATTGATAGCTTACTGCGAGCCCTGTGCTATGCCCTTGGGAGAGTACAATATAACAGAGTTGGTAGACACATTCCCTGTCCACGATGAGCTTCCACTGCATAAGCAGATGGGGTAGAGGGAGCGTTTGAACTTTGATTCCTCAGCCCATCTCCCACAGCTGGGCCAAAGCTCCTTGGGTCAGATCACTGCGTGGCAACACCGGGATTGCCATCACCAGGGCCTTTCCACAATTTTCTGGGCTCCTGGGCTGCCCTGACTCCTGCCACCACGGCCCACCTTGTGTTTGTTAGCAGCAGGAATCCCACTAACCTCAGTGGCTCCAGTAGCAGCAGTAGTAGCAATAACAGCAGCAATCAGGCACCTGAAGGTCTGTCCCAGGGCCAGAGCTATGCTGGTGGTCTGGCTCCAGACTAGCCGCTGCCCAGACTTTGTCCCTAAGTGGGCCAGGCCTGTGTATGGAAGGCTGCCTCTCCCTCTGGTCATCCTGTCCCCACCTCCCTTCACTCCCCACCCTTGCTGTAATTTCACTTTGAGTCATCTTTAGTAATTTTATGACAGAAAGAAGTAACAATTTACATAGGTAGCTGACACAGACCCTGCAATTTTTCTGGTTTATTTAATGATGTCTGTTAAGCATTTACTAGCACAGGCACTATGCTAAGTGCTGATATAGAATAATAATGATGGTATTTGTTAAGCACTTACTATGTTCCAAGCACTGATCTAAGCGCTGAGCAAGCTAATCAGAGAAGCAGCATGGGTTAATGTAAAGAGCATGGGCTTGGGAGTCAGAGGTCATGGGTTCTAATCCTGTCTCCACCACTTGTCAGCTGTTTGACTTTGAGCAAGTCACTTAACTTCTCTGTGCCTCAGTTAACTCATCTGTGAAGTGGGCGTTAACACTGTGAGCCCAATGTGGGACAATCTGATTACCTTGTATTTCCTCAGTGCTTAGAACAGTGCTTGGAACATAGCAAGTGCTTAACAAATGCCATCATGGTTATTATTATTAATCAGAGAGGACAAAGTCCATGTCCCACATAGGACTTATAGTCTTAACCCTCATTTTATTGATGAGGTAATTGAGGCACAGAGATATTAAGTGACTTGCCCAAGGTCTCACAGCAGACAAGTGGTGGAGTTGGAGTTAGAACCCAGGCCCTTCTGACTGCCAGATTCTTGCTGTATCCACTAGGCCATGCTGCTTCTCACTGACCCCATCGTTCTGGAGCCCCAAACCTATGCCCCTTGACTCAGACACCCATCCTCATCCCACCTCTCAGTTAAGAGTATGTACTGAATACCTACCATGTACTGAGTACCAAACCTAGCACTTGGATAAGTACAGTAGTATAATAGATAAGGAGCTTATCATTTCTGCATTTTCCCTTCTCTCTAGTGGTAAATATTTTCATGTTTTTCTCTTTCACTGGAGTGTAAGCTTCTTGTAGTTGGGAAATATATATCACTTGTTATTGGGTACTTCTCAGGTACAATACACCGAACCGAGTGGAAATCAATAAATATTATTACCTCTATATCCACACACACACACACACACACACACACACACACACACACACACACACACACAATCACAGAAGATTACCTACTTATTAAAACCAACTTGGTTAAAATTGATTCGAGTAGAGCAATAATGGCAGGAGAAGTTAACTGAAGCACTAACCCGCACCCTCCACTCCTCTGCCGCTAACCTCCTCATTGTGCCTCGTTCTCGCCTATCCCCCATCGACCTCCAGCCCATGTCCTTCCCCTGACCTGGAATGCCCTCCCTCCACACATCTGTCAAACTAGCTCTCTTCCTCCCTTCAAAGCCCTACTGAGAGCACACCTCCTCCAGGAGGCCTTCCCAGACTGAGCCCCTTTTTCCCTCTCCTATTCCCCATCCCCCCACCCTACCTCCTTCCCATTCCCACAGCACTTGTGTATATTTGAACAGATTTATTACTCTATTTATTTTACCTGTACATACTTATTATTCTATTTGTTTTGTTAATGATGTGCATATAGCTATAATTCTATTTTTTTCTGACGATTTTGACACCTGTGTACATTTTTTTTTGTTGTCTGTCTCCCCCTTCTAGACCGTGAGCCCGTTGTTGGGTAGGGACCGTCTCTATATGTTGCCAACTTGTACTTACCAAGCACTTAGTACAGTGCTCTGTACACAGTAAACACTCAATAAATACGACTGAATGAATTAATTAATTGGTGTCAAAAGTTTGAACTGAGTGTTTCAGTTTAGGGAGTACAGACTGCACCTGTTCTGCCTACCAGTCATCTCACAATGCTTTTCAGAGGAGAGAGACTGTAGATGACTCAGTGCAAACCACCACCACTATGGTAAAAAAAACTCACACCCATGATCTGTTGGTAGTTCAGATCCACCTCTTCACCCTTGGCCATTGGTGCTTGAGCAATATTCAAATGAATAGAAAGGGGCCAGAAAAGGTTCACTCCTGGGACAAAATGTTCAAGAGATTCTCTCTCATGGATGCAGTCACAACTTAATTACTGAATGCAGACCTGTGTATTTACTAGATGTTTGGGAACCCTACCAAAGATGTAAAAGTCGTCCTCCCCACCCTTAAAGAGTTTAGTGTAAAATGGGAGAGAGATTAGATATGAAGTAATGGATCTTCCACCACTGAGAGCAAGATAATAGATCTAAATAAAAGACATAAGTGAATGAATGAGCAGATGGTTTCAGAATCTCTGATGGTATGGAGTGACTGTGAAGGATTATCTGTTTGTCCAGATTTTCTCCTCCATCCCCATGAAAAGGCTCTGGGGTGGGAATTCCTAGTCAATGGCAATCACCATGGTACAGGTAACAATAAATGTTCCCAGCCATCACTTGACAAAAATCAGTTTCTGAATTTCTATGTCTTTGTTAGTGTGTGGGGGTGGGGTGGGGGGGTGGGGGGCTGCATGACATGAGTTGGAGCAGGCATATTTGCCTGAGGGAACGTGTGTGTTAGCATGGCTAATTGGCT
Organism: Tachyglossus aculeatus; assembly: GCF_015852505.1. Classification (NCBI taxonomy): domain Eukaryota; kingdom Metazoa; phylum Chordata; class Mammalia; order Monotremata; family Tachyglossidae; genus Tachyglossus; species Tachyglossus aculeatus. The sequence goes on from NW_024045093.1 coordinate 774,694, forward strand.
GACTGGTGCTTGTCCCTCTAAGATCTACACTAGCCTACTCACCTGGGTGTCTTACTGGTGTGGGCCAGTGTAGATCTCAGAGGGAGAAGAAGCAGGTGAGGCTGTATTTGCAGAGGGCACAAGGGAGAAGGAAGGCCAGCCACTGACTTACCCTGCTTCAGGGTTATTTCCCCCCGAAAGTGATTACCGAGGGACCCAAGAGGCGCACCCTGTTTGTTAGCACTTAGGAAGAGCTCAGTGTATGGCAGAGAGCAATGTGACCTAATGGAAGAAGCATGGGCCTGTGAGTTGAGATCTGGATTCTAATACCAGCTCCCCGATTTGCCTGCTGTGTGACTTTGGGCAAGTCATTTAACTTCTTTGTTATCCCCATAAGTGCTCTGCACATAGTAAATGCTCAATGAATACCACAAATTGATCGATCTGGAAAATGGGGTAAAATACCTGTTCTTTCTTTCCCGTAAACTGTGAGCACGATGTTGGGTAGGGACTCTGTCCAACCTGATTATCTTGTATCTTGTACAGTGCTTGACATGTAGTAAGGGGTTAAAGATATAACTATTATTAATAGCATTATTATTATTATTGTTATTATTATTGTTATTATTGTATGGATGGAACAGGAGGCATGCTGGGGAGACAGCTGCTGAGAGAAAAGGGCCCAGGAGGGTATGCACTGCCTTGGTAAAGTGGAAGAGTGAGCAATTTCACTGTTCATTCATTCATGCATTCAATCATATTCATTGAGTGCTTACTGTGTGCAGAGCACTGTACTAAGCACTTGGGAAGTACAAGTCGGCAACATAGTAGTAGTAGGAGTAATAGTAGCAGTAATAGCAATAGTATTTATTAAACAACTACTGTGTGTAGAGCTCTGTACTAAGCACTGGGGAAAATTACACAAGTGTGAGTTAGACTGTTGATTTCAGTCTTGACTGTAAGTTTGTTATGGGCCAGGAACTTGTCTGCTAATTCCTTTGTATTGTACTCTCTCGAGTGCTTAGTACAGTGCTCTGTACATGGTAAGTGCTCAATAAATAGCATCGATTGAGTGGTTCCATGCATGGATGGATCTATCCTGGATCTAGCATATCCAAGCTGGAAATGCAGGCCTTGAATTCCTCTGGCTGTGCTAGCTTTGGGAAGTGAATCAGTAATTAATAATAATTATGCTGTTAAGCACACTTACTATGTGTCAAGCACTGTTCTAAACGCTGGGGTAGATACAAGTTAATCTGGTCAGGTCAGGCAGGTAATTTTTATGGTGTTTATTAAGCATTTACTATGTACCAGGCACTGTACTAAAGCACTGGGGTAGATACAAGCTAATCAGGTTGGACACAGTCCCTCTCCCACATGGGACTCACAATCTTAATCCCTATTTTACTGTTGAGGCCCAGAGAAGTGAAGTGCCTTACTCAAGGTCACACAGAAGACACGTGGTGGGGCAGGATTAGAACCCAGGTCCTTCTGATTCCCAGGCCTGTGCTGTATCCATTAGGCCATGCTGTTTCTCAATTCCTCCATCTTCCCCATCATTTGGCCTAGGCGAACCTGGCCCCCCTCAACAATGACTCTCCAGTAAAGAGTGACACCATGACCAGGGTTAGACAACCTCCACCTCATGGGCGACAAATCCCTGGGATGCAATCTGCTATTTGGAGAGTTTAATGATGAGATTTCTTGGGAAAGAGTAAAAAGCATAGGGTACTACCAGGTACTGGAGCATCGGAAGGACCTGGGTTCTAATCCCAGCTCTGACCCAAGTCTGCTGTGTGATTCTGGGCCAGTCATTTCACTTCTCTTTGCCTCTTTTGCCTCAGCTGTAAAATGGGAATTAAGATTCGGAGCCTCATGAGAGACAGGGACTGTGTACTTCCCAAGTGCTTAGTACAGTTCTCTGCACACAGTGAGAGCTCAATAAATATGATTGAATGAATGAATTAACAAATACCACAATTGCTTTTATTAACCTACAGACTGGGCATTGTTAAATGTAAGGCTGGAGGCTAGAGAGGTTGAGGATTTGGTGTCTGCCTTATCTCACTGCTCTACTTGCTCTACAACCTTAGCAGCCAGTACTGGATCTGAGCTACAGCTGCTCAGTGCCCTTCAATCATATTCATTGAGCACTTACTGAGTGCAAAGCACTGGACTAAGTGTTTGGGAGAGTAATAATAATAATAATAATAATAATAATAATAATAATAATAATAATAATAATATTTACTAAGCACTCACCATGTGCCAAGCACTGTTCTAAGTGCTGGGGTAGATACAAGGTAATCAGGTCATCCCACATGGGGCTCACAGTCTTAACCCCCATTTTACAGATGAGGGAAGTGAGGCACAGAGAAGTTAAGTGACTTGCCCAAGGTCACACAGCAGACAAGTGGCAGAGTTGGGATTAGAACCCATGACTTCTGACCCCCAAGCCTGGGCTCTTTCCACTGAGCCACACTGCTTTTCAATACAAAGGTGGTAGACATGTTCCCAGACCACGAGGACCATACCTTCAGTTGAAGAGATTTTGGTTCAGCCTTGATAAACTGTAGTCTTCTTTCATGCATTTTGTGTAAGGATAATAATAATGATAATAATAATAATAGTATTTGTAAAATGCCTACTTTGTGCCAAGCACTGTTCTAAGAGCTGGGATAGATACAAGGTAAAAGCGTTGGACCCAGTCCTTGTCCCACATGGGGCTCATCAAGCAAGATTAGCATACACTGAGGGGCAGCATGGCCTAGTGGAAATAATAATAATAAAAATTATGGTATTTGTTAAGTGATTACTATGTTCCAGACACGATTCTAATCACTGGAAGAGCACTGGCCTGGGAGTCAGAGGACCTGGGTTCTAATTCCAACTCTGCCACATGCCTGCTGTGTGACCTTGGGCAAGTCGTTAAATTTTTCTGTGCCTCAGTTATCTCATTTGTAAAATGGAGATTAAATACCTGTTCTCTCCCCGACTTAGATTGTGAATACTGTGTGGGATAAAGGACTTTGTCCTGACTATCTTGTATCTTCCCTAGGGCTTAGAACAGTTCTTGATACATATTAAACAATTATCATTATTGCTTTCTGATGAAAGGAGTGCCCACCGGGGGTCAGAGGCAATTTTGACTCCCTCAGTTAGACATCAGTGGAGCATTTGAGCTAGAATACAGCAGGGCAGACTTATCTAATGCTCAATGGACAAGTAGCTCATATAAATTTGAGATGTCAGTAGTGAGTATGTTCATTATCTTTGTGTTTTCTTGGAAGGAAAAGAGACTCTCATCTGTGTGCTCACCGTCCCCCTAGACTCAATGGAAAATGAAAACAATGTGACAGAATTCATTCTTTTGGGTCTTACACAGAATCCAGGGATGCAGAAAATAGTATTTAACGTGTTTTTAGCCATCTACAGTGTTACTATGATTGACAACTTGCTTATCATTACAACCATAACCAGGAGCAAGACTTTGGGCTCTCCCGTGTACTTTTTTCTTACTCATTCGTCCTTCACAGATATGATTGATTCTTCTTCCTCAGCCCCCAGGCTGATTGCAGACTCCATCCGGGAGAAAAACACCATCTCCTTTGAAGGGTGCATGACTCAGGTCTTGGAGGTGCTGAGATCATCCTACTCAATGTGATGGCCTAAAATCGCTACGTGGCCATCCATAAGCCTCTGCACTACCCGACCATCATCAACAGGTAGTTATGCAGGCTGCTGGTGGGGGTCGTCTGCATGGGGGGGATTCTTCACTCAATGATCCAGATTCTCTTCATAATGAGGTTGCCATTCTGTGGCCCCAGTGTGATCGATCACTTCATGTGTGATCTATACCTTTTGCTGAAACTCAACTGCAGTGACACCCAAACCCTTGGTCTCTTCATAGCTGCCTGCAGCGGGGTGATCTGCCTGCTCAATTTCATTCTGTTGATGCTTTCCTATGTTGTCATCTTACGTTACCTCAAAATTCACAACTTGGAAGGCAGATTGCTGAGCCCATTACACCTACCACATCACTGTTGTTGTCTTACACTTTATTCCCTGTATATTTGTGCATATGTAACCCTTGACCACTTTGCCTATACATAAAAACATGGCTGTGTTTTAAACCATGGTAGCCCCTGTGCTAAACCCCCTAATCTACACTCTGAGAAATGCAGTGGTGAAGAATGCCATGAGGAAACTATGGCAAAGGAAAGTGTCAAGCCACAAGATAAATGGCCCAAAATGAAACTCATGTTCACATAAACGAGAGAAGCAGCTGACTTTCTAAGAGAAAATTGACCAAGAGAAATGTACCCTTTGGGGTTCGTGGTCAGAAACTTTAATTGTGTAGTCTCTTTCCTTTTTTAGAAACCCTTCTAGATTTTAGGTGCTTTTTTGCCATCTCCTTCCAGCCATGTGTAGTGTGTTTTCTAAGAGAAAATTGACCAAGAGAAATATACCCATTGGGGTTCGTGGTCAGAAACTTTAATTGTGTATTCTCTTACCTTTCCAGATTTTAGGTGCTTCTTTCCCAACTCCTTCCAGACATGTGTAGTGTGTTTTCTCAGCTTTCTACAGGGAATAATAATAATACTTTTGGTATTTGTTAAGTGCTTACTGTTTTCCAGGTACTTTACTAAGTTCTGGGTGGATACAAGCAAATTGGGTAGGACACAGTCTATGTCCAACATGGGGCTCACAGTCTTAATCCCCATTTTACAGATGAGGAAACTGCGGCACAGAAAAGTGAAGTGACTTGCCCAAGGTCACACAGCAGACAAGTAGTAGAGCTGGGATTTGAGCCCACTACCTTCTGAATCCCAGGCCTGTGCTCAATCCACTACACCATGATGCTTCACAACCGATCTGATGCCAGACTTTGGGGTCTGTTTCCTGGATGAACACTACTTTCTATTCTAATTTAGCAAAAAACAAATCCCACCCAAAGCCCCCCAAAACAGTAGCATTATTCATTGTCCTAGTGTTCTATTAGACCAGTTATGTCTGGCTATAATCAGTGAAGGGTATCTCTGACCAGAGGGATGATATAACAATTAAATGCCTGATATGGTGCACAGAGAAGATGTGCTTGCCTCTTTGTTTACGGTATTGGTTAAGCACTTACTATGTGCCAAGCACTGTTCGAAACGCTGGACTAGATACAAGGTAATCAGGTTGTCCCACATGGGGCTCACAGACTTAATCCCCATTTTAAATATGAGGTAACAGAGGCACAGAGACGTAAAGTGACTTGCCTAAGGTCACACAGCAGACAAATGGCAGATCCGACATTTGAACCCACATCCTCTGACTCCCAAGCCCGTGCTCTTTCCACTAAGCCACCTTACTTCAGGATAATTTCAAATGGAGTTGTCTGCTGTTCTCCAAGTCCAGGTGGGACTTAAAGTGGATGGGATGGGTTGGAGAGTTCGAAAAAAGAGCAGTTCAGGCTGTTAGCCTTTTGAGGGTCAATCATGCTATTTGCAAAACTGCACCCAGTTTCCCAGAGAGACAAGTGCTGAAAACATTGCTGAATTCTTCAGTTTCTCTGCACATTCTCTCCCACTGAGGGAAGCTGTGAAATGACAAATCAAAGTACTCTTACTGCAAGGAGAGGAAAAACATACAAACAAGAATGATAGAAAACTGGGGTGAACTCATCAGTGTTCAACTCCTACCTGACTCTCACCAGTTAAACTCAGTCCCAAGATTCCAGGTGAATGTCCCTTATAGACTTTTCTGATGCTTCTGGAATACTAACCAGGCCTATTTTCTCCCAAAGGAAGATCATATGGCTCTATGTCCTACCTACTATCACACAATAGGGGACATGACATGAATGGGGAGCGGTGGCAAGGGCAAAAGAGTGTGGATGGATCAGAAACTGAGGAGCATCAGTTGATCAAAAAGATTTATTGAGCACTTACTAGGGGTGGAGCACTGTATTAAGCAATTGAGAAAGCATAATACAATAGAGTTAATAGATGTTATGCCCACTCACAAGGAATTTATACCAACAGGAGCAAGGCCTGCGGGTGGTAGACCAGACTTTCCCCTTTTTATCACTCAATCAAAGATATTTATTGTTTACTGAGTAAAGAGAGCAGGAGTAAGTAATTGGGGCAGAATAAGGGAGAGAAGCAGCATGACCTAGTGGATAGACCACTGGCCTGGGAGTCAGAGGACCTGGGTTTTAATCCCATCTCTGCCATTTGCCTGTTGTGTGACCTTGGGCAAGTCACTTAACTTGCTGTGCTTCAGTTCCCTCATCTGCAAAATGGGGATTCATTTCCTCTTTTCCCTCTTAGACTGTGAGGCACATGTGGGACCTGGTCAGCACATAGTACAGTGGCTGGCACAAAGTAAATGCTTAACAAATACCAGAATTAGTATTATTATTATTACCTCGTATCGACACTAGCATGTAATACAGTGCTTGATGCATACTAAGCACTTAACAATTACTACCATTATAATTATTATTACAACACAATCGAGTTGGTAGACACATTCCCTGCCCACAAGGACCTTACACACCTCAGTGATGCCTTAGGAAGACTCAGCTGAACGGCAATTGACTAGAAAAGGGATACTATTTTCATGGACAAAATGTGTAAGGGAGAGCCTTTCTTAATATCACACTCATGGATGCAGTCTCATCCATGATAGGACAATATTGGACCGTAAGGCCAAGGAAATGCATGCAAAGGTGAGATTAGATTAGAAAAAGAAGGAATTTGAGAAGTATTCCCTCTGTTTCACCCAAACCACCTTGCTTGGGTTCAGCAGTTAAATTAAATGTAGTAGCTTTAATGCTTACATGGATTGGTCTTCTGAGCTCCTAAGTCTGCTTATTGTGACTGCGGCATTCCAAAATGTTTTCCTGGAATGGACTAAGTCTCAAAGCATCAAACTCGTCTCATCTCTGTGTCTCCATGTTCTTACTCTATGAATTGGTCGACAAAAGCCTGCATTTATGATGCTGGCACCCACTAACAATCCCTCTTCAGCCCTTCCCAATAGAGAAAAAAAGCATGGCCAGTAAATCCATCAGTTGTAGTTTTTGAGCACTTACTACGTGAGAGCACAGAACTAAATGCTTGGGAGGGTACAGATAGGAACAGTGCTTGGCACATAGTAAGTGCTTAACAAATATCCTCATTATTATTATATAATGGCCACATTCCCTGCCCAAAGCGAGCTTGCAGCCCAGATGGACTGGTCCCCATGTTGTCATTTAAGGTACTGAGTAAATGTCCTTGAATAATCAACTCTTTTCTCAGCTAGACTCAGTCCTTAATCACTTGGAACTAGAAGTGGCATCCTGTGATAATATGATAACAGGACGCATCATGGCATAGTGGAAAGAGCACAGGTCTGGGAGTCAGAGGGCCTGTGTTCTTATCCTGGCTAGCCACTTGTCTGCTGGGTGACCTTGGGAAACTCACTTCACTTCTCTATACCTCAGGTAACTCAATTGTAAAATGGGGATTCAATACCTGTTCTTCCTCCTACTTAATCTATGGGCCTCATGTGAGACAGGAACCAACCTGATTGATATATGTCTATATCATCATCATCATCATCAATCGTATTTATTGAGCGCTTACTGTGTGCAGAGCACTGTACTAAGCACTTCGGAAGTACAAATTGGCAACATATAAAGACAGTCCCTACCCAACAGTGGGCTCACAGTCTAAAAGGGGGAGACAAAAGCAAACATACTAACAAAATAAAATAAATAGAATAGATATGTACAAGTAAAATAAATAAATAAATAAATAGAGTAATAAATATGTACAAACATATATACATATATACAGGTGCTGTGGGGAAGGGAAGGAGGTAAGATGGAGGGATAGAGAGGGGGACGAGGGGGAGAGGAAGGAAGGGGCTCAGTCTGGGAAGGCCTCCTGGAGGAGGTGAGCTCTCAGTAGGGCCTCGAAGGGAGGAAGAGAGCGAGCTTGGCAGATGGGCAGAGGGAGGGCATTCCAGGCCCGGGGGATGATATGGGCCGGGGGTCGATGGTGGGACAGGCGAGAACGAGGTACGGTGAGGAGATTAGCAGCAGAGGAGTGGAGGGTGCGGGGTGGGCTGTAGAAGGAGAGAAGGGAGGTGAGGTAGGAGGGGGCGAGGTGATGGAGAGCCTTGAAGCCCAGGGTGAGGAGTTTCTGCCTGATGCGCAGATTGATTGGTAGCCACTGGAGATATTTGAGGAGGGGAGTAATATGCCCAGAGCGTTTCTGGACAAAGATAATCCGGGCAGCAGCATGAAGTATGGATTGAAGTGGAGAGAGACATGAGGATGGGAGATCAGAGAGAAGGCTGATGCAGTAATCCAGATGGGACCAGTGCTTAGCAAATACCATTGAAAAATAATCCCATTTTATCCCTTCCTGTTACTTGCTGACACCTGAACGAAGCGACTCGTATTTCTCTAATGTCCCTAGAGAACGAATATGAAAAGAGATGACAAAGAATCAATAAATCATATTTATTAAGCACTTACTGTGTGCAGAGTCCTGTACAAACAACTTAGGAGAGTACAGTATAATAGAGTTGGTAGACACATTTCCTGCTCACGACAAGCTTAGGTACTAGAGGGGGAGTAGAATCAAGTAGAACAATAGTTCAACAATGGAATGAAGAAATTCCTATGAATTTTCTCCTCAAAGTTATGGCCTAGAAGACAACAGTCATTGATTGTGAGTTCAGTCATTCAGTCATATTCCAATTGGGCACTAGCTGTGGCACTCTTGGCATTCATGAATGAAATTCAACCTTCTAGATTTTCCAAGTATGAGTCTCAGAAGATCTGCATCTGTTCTAGAGGATGGCCAATTCAAGAAAACATCCAGAACATTCCCCCTTTTAGACTGTGAGCCCACTGTTTGGTAGGGACTGTCTCTATATGTTGCCAATTTGTACTTCCCAAGCGCTTAGTACAGTGCTCTGCACATAGTAAGTGCTCAATAAATACGATTGATGATGATGATGGAGAAACAGACATTCATATGAAGCATATTCTGCAATGAGTGATAAAACCCCTAAATGACTACATCTGCCTGATCTTCAAATATTGCTTGTCAAGGGATTTTTTAAAATAATTTGGCTCCCTCAGCAGAGAGAGATAATTAATACTGTTGACGTAACAGTTGGGTATTCATTGAAAAATGAGTCACTTTACAGGATTACTAAAGGACAATGTCAGAAGATGGTTTTTCATGTTGATCCAAATGCTTTATGTTTCTGAGGAGAACTCCATGTCCCCAGAATTGAATTACTGATTAAAATTTATAATGTAGGTGCAAAAGTGAAAACAATAAATGTAATTTCATTCAAAGGGAATTTCAATTTGCTGAGTGATGGTGTTAAAATTAATCAAAATGGAATACAGGTGAGCAAGTCTCACAGAAGAGAAATAAGAGTTACAGGTAATGAGGAAGTATTTGGCTTTTCAGGCAAGTACATTTCATATCTAGCATAAGAAACAAGACATTTAAGACCTTTCAAAGAGGATAAATACCACAAGAGTCAAAAAGTATTGAGTAAAAGAGCATTGCCACTGCAGTATACTCAGAGAAACCAAAATATTAATGAGTACCTGAAAACAAAGACCCAGTACAACAATATACATGTAATAATGTGGAGCCAAAAGATATCAGAAGCATAAGAAGCTAAATCAGCCAATTATATTTATTGAGCACTTACTATTTGCAGAGCACTGTACTAAGCTCTTGGGGGAGTACAAGACAACAGAACCTAAAGTTGAGACAGAGACTAAGCTCAAATGAAAACAGAGCCCCTCTAATTTACAACTGGCCAAAAACCAGTAACAATACGTGTCTGAAACTGTACCACTGCATAATTACAAATGTTAAATTTTAGTTATTATTATAATAATAATAATGTTATTTGTTCAGCACTTACTATGTGCAAAGCACTGTTCTATGCGATGGGGAGATACAAGGTGATCAGGTCATCCCACATGGGGCTCACAGTCTTAATCCCCATTTTACAGATGAGGGAACTGAGGCACAGAGAAGTTAAGTGACTTGCCCAAAGTCACACAGCTGACAATTGGAGGAGCCAGGATTTGAACCCATGACCTCTGACTCCAAACCCCATGCTCTTTCCACTGAGCTACTCTGCTTCTCTATGTATTCTAGGGGTCTGGCATAGTGGATAGAGCAACAGCCTGGGAGTCAGAAGATCATGGTTTCCCATCCTGGCTCCATCACTAGATTGCTGTGTTATCTCGGACAACTCCCTTAACTTCTCTATGCCTCAGTTACCTCATCTGTGAAATGGGGATTGAGCCTGTGAGTCCTATGTGGACCTGGGACTGCATCCAACCTGGTTTGCTTGTATCTATCCCGGCGCTTAATACAGTGCCTGACACATAGTAAGCACTGAACAAACACCAATATTATTATCATTATTTGTGAAATGTATCAAAAATATCAACAATGACTGTGGATTAGGAAATACTGAGGCCTTGGTTAAAAGTGGTAACTGATCTCTTTTAATATAAAGGAAATGTCTGTATTTTTAGTTATTAAAATTCCAATTTCCTGAATGTGAAATGCTGATTAGGATTATGGAGAGTGTAGTAGCTAGAATCGAGACTATTTTAGTAAGCCATCATCATTCTTGTAGCATTGCATTCAAAAAAATTGAATTGTATTTAAATTTCCTACACTGCCTGTCTAAGATAATTCCTGGTTATAGATTTAGCAGAAAAAGGGACAAAATAATAAAAAAGACTATTTGTCAAAGCTAAACATTTAGGAGAGAGCTCCACTTGGGTTTAGGAAATTTAACACCATGTTTGACAATTGGACTAATCACCACCAGAGTTTTCTTTCTGGAAGCAAGTCATAGCTACATTTCCAATTAATTTGTAGGCAAAACGGGTGAAGGGGACATTTAGTAGAGATAGGATGTCAAGGAAAAAAAAGCAAGAAGCTCAAGGATATACTGCAGAATGGGCGAGGACATGAGTTTATATCTACTTGTCATTTGGGTGTAAGGATGTCACTATTGAGATTTTTATTGGTCTGTCTAAGTGTGACTAACAATTCCTTCCACACTGTGGGCATATAAAGATGCTCCCTTTCCCCCTTTTTGGATATTTGTTAAGTGTTTACTATGTGTCCTCCCTCTGCCCATCCACCAAGCTAGCTCTCTTCCTCCCTTCAAGGCCCTACTGAGAGCTCACCTCCTCCAGGAGGCCTTCCTAGACTGAGCCCCTTCCTTGCTCTCCCCCTCGTCCCCTTCTCCATCCCCCTCATCTTACCTCCTTCCCTTCCCCACAGCACTGGCATATATGTATATATGTTTGTACATGTTTATTACTCTATTTATTTATTTGTTTTACTTGTACATATCTATTCTGTTTATTCTATTTTGTTAGTATGTTTGGTTTTGTTCTCTGTCTCCCCCTTTTTGACTGTGAGACCACTGTTGGGTAGGGACTGTCTCTATATGTTGCCAACTTGTATTTCCCAAGCGCTTAGTACAGTGCTCTTCACACTGTAAGCGCTCAATAAATACGATTGATTTATTGATTGATTGATGTGTCAGGAACAGTTCTAAGCACCAGGGTAGATACAAGATGGTTAGGTTGGACACAGTCCGTGTTCTACATGGGGCCCATAGCTTTAAACCCCAAGCTCAGCTGGCTGCTGGCCTACCATGTTCAGTTAACAAAGACCTTGTGACTGTGTGTTTTGACAGAGGGCTGAAAACTTAATTCCTGGAGGACAGCTCACTGACCTTCCTCTTTGCAAATCTATAGCTGCAGAAAATAGGAAAGACCACTAAGAGGAGACCCTTTTATTAATGCCTCTCCATCACTCCTTCCAGTCTACAACTTTACAGGTTTCTCTTTGACCTGCAGACAGACATTTAAAGGGGATCCCATACAAGTTCATAGCTCTATTATAATGCTTAGGATTCTCTCTCCTTCTCTCAGAGGAATTTACTTTTTTTTCCTTGAAGCATGTGCCAGAGTAATAATAATGTCGGTATTTGTTAAGCACTGTTCTAAGCGCTGGTGGGGGGAATACAAGGTAATCAAGGTTGTCCCATGTGGGGCTCACAGTCTTAATCCCCATTCTACAGATGAGGGAACTGAGGCCCAGAGAAGTTAAGTGACTTGCCCAAAGTCACACAGCTGACAAGCGGTGTAGCTGGGATTAGAGCCCATGACCCCTGACTCCCAAGCCCGGGCTATTTCCACTGAGCCACGCTGCTTCTCAGCCATGCTGCTTCTCAGCCATGCTGCTTAACCCCTGTGTAAAGACACAGATAATCTCCCAGATAACCCCGGGCTTAACTACTTTGAGAAGCAGCGTGGCTGAGAAGCCACCACTATGACTCAAACCCTTGCTGCCTCACTCTCCCTCTGTTTTCTGTCCCACTATCCTTCATTTATGTAAGAAGACAATTTTGTTCTACTTGCTCTGGTCACTGTATTCTCAGACACTTTCTGCCCTTGTAGTAGTAGTAGTAGTAGTAGTAGTAGTAGTAGTAGTAGTTAGACTGCTAACTCCACGTGGGACAGGAACCGTGTCTGATCTGATTAACTTGTATCTATTCCAGCACTTTGTGTCAAACATTGATTTACATAGTTACTATCTATGAAGAGCCTGGAAAAAGTCATGAAATGTGCTGAAGCAACAATTGCCATAAAAATACAAATTATCAACTCTATGGTGATTCCAGTGACAATGTGTGGATCTGAAAGCTGGACAGTGAAAAAACGGGATAGGAAGAACATCGATTATTTTTTTAAATGTGGTGTTGGAGAAGGCTTTTGCGAATGCCTTGGACTGCCCAAAAAACAAACAAATGGAGTTCGGATCTAATTAAACCAAAGTGGTCTTTGGAAGGCTAAATGACTCGACATGGATTAGCATACTTTGGACACATAATCAGGAGGACTACTTCTCTGGAGAAGACGTTAATGCTAGGAAAAGTCCAGGGAAATCGTGGAAGAGGCAGACCGGCAGATAGATGAATAAAGACCATAACAACGATAAGCAGAAGAACCATTAGAAAGGTTGTGGATTATGGCAGAGGACAGGACGTTCTGGAGAAAGTATATCCGTGGAGTCACCATGACTCAGAAATGACTCGATGGTACTTAATAATAATGATAAATATGTCAAGCGGTGTTTTACATATAGTAACCCCTTAACAAATACCATAATTAGTAGTAGTAAGTGTAGGCAGTAGTAAGCAGAAAAGCAGCGTCGCTCAGTGGAAAGAGCCCGGGCTTGGGAGTCAGAGGTCTAATCCTGGCCCTGCCAGTTGTCAGCTGTGTGACTTTGGGCAAGTCACTTCACTTCTCTGTGCCTCAATTACCTCATCTGTAAAAGGGGGATTAAGATTATGAGCCCCATATGGGACAACCTGATCACGTTTTATCCCCTACCCACCCCAGTGCTTAGAACAGTTCCTCGCACATAGTAAGCACTTAACAAATACCATCTTTATCATTATTAATAATAGTAGTAGTATTGGTTTAGGGCTCGCTGGGTCTGATGCACTATACAGCGAAACTAGAGACCACACCCAGAAATATGACCTCATCCAACACCTGAGGAAGGAGGACCTAGAAGGTAAGTCAGCAACTCTCCCTGCCCACCACTCCTTCTACACTCATTCCATTCAACTAGCCCATCCCCCAACCTGTATGACAACTTTGGCCAATGTTCCACGTGGCTCCTACTAAGAGCCAGATATAAGCCTCCTACCTCAGAGGTGAAAGTTGGGAGCCTCCACCACACCTGCCCTCTGTTGGTCCTTAAGGTCATAGAGGCTTTGATCAGGGTGGATGGATGCACCCTATAACCTTGGATCTTGTTTTGATTTTTTGTCTGTCTCCTCCTTCTAGACTGTGAGCCCATTGTTGGGTAAGGATCGTCTTTATATGTTGCCGATTTGTACTTTCCAAACCCTTAGTACAGTTCTCTGCACACAGTAAGCGCTTGATAAATATGATTGAATAAATGAATGAATGATTAAAAAGCTCCACAAGATTTGGACTGGACCAGCCACTGTGAAGCTGTTCTAGGCCTGGCCAGGGTCCCGCATCCAGCGCATGTGGAGCATGTCCTTGTCAGATGATGAGTTCAAAGTAGAGAGGCCATTTTTTATGACATTTGTTAAGGGCTAACTATTTTCAAACAGTGTTTTAAGCGCTGGGGTATGTACAGGCCAATTAGGTCAGATGCATTCCCTGTCTCACATGGGTCTCACAGTCTAAGTAGGTATTGAATCCCCATTTTATAGTTGCAAAAACTGAGGCACTGAGAAGTCAAGTGATTTTGCCCAAGATTTACAAAGCAAGGAATTGGCAGAGTCAGGATTAGAATCCGGACCCTCTGACTCCTAGGCCTGTGCTCTTTCTGCCAGGGCACACATCTTCCCTACTTCCCCTGATCAATTCTATGGGCAATAGGTAAGTTTGAAACTGTTAATGAGACAAGAGTCCATGCTCAAGACAGACCACAGGGGAAACTGTGGGAGGGTCTTGGAAACTGTAAAACTGAAGAGTTGGAGAATGGAATTTCTAGCTGTAGTTCTGGTGGCCGGGAACAGAGGATTCTTTTGAGTCTTTCTTCTTCTCCCTTTCCTTCCCCACACTGAAGGTCACTTGTCACAGAGATAGAACTACAATTCCCACTGTCACCACCAACCTGCTGGAACAGGATGTCCTGATGTTGCCGCCTTCACTTACTCATTCCAGTGACTCATTCTAGAGCCTTCTCTGGAACATTGTGACTAGCCCCAACTCTACAGGGGGCTGGGCTATCGTTCTGAGCTGGGTTAGGGAGCACTAGGAAGTCTATCAGGCCTCCAGCTGACCTTGTCTCTTGGTCATCTGAACTGAAACTGTTAATGGTCTTTTGGCTTAATCTTCCCTGTCCATTCCTTTATGCCTGAGTTTCTGAGAGGCCACCTCTGGGCATATGCCTAGTGACCTTTACTGACCCCCTCCGCATAGGCAGCAGGGTTTTCCTGACCCCAGAGGCCAAAAATATGCAAGTCATGGGTGACAAGTTTCTGTTTATGTCTCTCAGGCTGTTGACAATATTAAATGCCAGGTAGTTGTGGTAAGAAACTTTTTTTTTTCACTTTCACCAATGATCCCATCTATCTTTCTCTCCTTGGGTTGGTCATCCCTAAGTCTCTTCCCTCCACTCCAACTCTTTCCTCCCTTCCCTCCAGCTCTAGGACGCTAACCATCGTCTCCTATCACCTTTCCTCCAGCCAGTCAGTGGTATTTATTGAGTGCTTACTATATGAGAGTACTGCACTAAGCTTCTGGGAGAGTACAATATAACAGAGTTCGTAGCCACATTCCCTGCCCACAGTGGGATTACATTCGGAAACAGCATGTCTCTTGCCCTTTCTTCCCCTTCCTTTCTCTGTTGTAGTTTCAGCACCTCATCATGAGCTTTTCTCCGGAGGTGAACTGTGGAAAAAATGGGAAGAGTGAGAAAGCAGGTAGGAGTTGAGAATCTTTTGACTCAAACCAAACATTTTCCATTCATTTTAAGAGGCTGTCTTTAGTGTGTGGGGGAATGAGAGGTGTGAGAGAGAGAAGAAAAGGAAGACTTGAATCTGTTCTGAAGGAGGGGCTAGAGGTAAAGTAAAGCAAAGTAGAGCTAAAGTAGAGCTGCTGCCCGGATTATCTTTGTCCAGAAACGCTCTGGACATATTACTCCCCTCCTCAAAAACCTCCAATGGCTACCGATCAATCTGCGCATCAGGCAGAAACTCCTCACCCTGGGCTTCGAGGCTCTCCATCACCTCGCCCCCTCCTACCTCACCTCCCTTCTCTCCTTCTACTGCCCAGCCCGCACCCTCTGCTCCTCCACCACTAATCTCCTCACTGTACCTTGCTCTCGCCTGTCCCGCCATCGACCCCCGGCCCACGTCATCCCCCGGGCCTGGAATGCCCTCCCTCTGCCCATCCGCCGCGCTAGCTCTCTTCCTCCCTTCAAGGCCCTGCTGAGAGCTCACCTCCTCCAGGAGGCCTTCCCAGACTGAGCCCCTTCTTTCCTCTCCCCCTCGTCCCCCTCTCCATCCCCCCGTCTTACCTCCTTCCCTTCCCCACAGCACCTGTATATATGTATATATGGTTGTACATATTTATTACTCTATTTATTTATTTATTTATTTATTTATTTTACTTGTACATTTCTATCCTACTTATTTTATTTTGTTGGTATGTTTGGTTCTGTTCTCTGTCTCCCCCTTTTAGACTGTGAGCCCACTGTTGGGTAGGGACTGTCTCTATGTGATGCCAATTTGTACTTCCCAAGCGCTTAGTACAGTGCTCTGCACATAGTAAGTGCTCAATAAATACGATTGATTGATTGATTGATTAGAGAAACACTTTCACACAGGTGCCTCTGCCACCCAGATTATCCAAAGATTCCCCAAGACAGGTCATGCAAACCTAGCTCCAGTGTTGTGATTCTGTTCTCGTCACAGCATCAATTGAACCAATTGGTGCATTATGTGGGTTATCTGGGGCTCGGTCTTTCTAACCATTATCTATCATTTTGAAAACCCTGGGGATGGTCAGTTCCTAACCTGGGTAGGGCCTGGATAGAGGGATAGAATGCATCATGATCCCGGGCCTGCCATGCCTATAAGGAATTCAACAGAGTCACATTAGCAGACAGAGCCCTCTCTGCCTAGGGAGAATCCTTTCATGGTCAATGGTGTTTACTGAGTGCTTACTGTGTGCAGAGCACTAAACTAAAAGCTTGAGAGAATACAGCATAACAGTAACTATACATATTCCCTGCACACAATGAGCTTACAGTTTGGAAGTCTCTTCTCCAATAGCTGGCTCCTCCAACGAGGAGGACCATTTTGATGGCAGCCCAGAAACCCATCCACACACCAGGGATCACCTAGCAGGACTCAGGGTTCCACTGCACCTCTATCCTGTAAGTGACCAAGAACTGTTTTACCAGTGGAATGGTTTCCTCTGGAATTAGAGTAAATGATTTTGCCTTTTGCACCCTCCTGGCTTTTTTTTAATGGTATTTGCTATGTACTTACTGTGTGCCAGGCAGTATACTGAGCCCTGGGGAAGGTACAAGCTAATCAGGTTGGACACAATCTATGTGCCACAAGGGGCTGCCAGTCTTAATACCCATTTTACCAATGAGGTAACTGAGGCACAGAACAGTGACTTGCTCAGGGTTACATAGCAGAGAAGTGGTAGAGCAGAAATTAGAACCCAGATCCTCTGACACCCAAGCCTGTGCTCAATCCACTAGACCATGCTGTTTCTGAGCTATTCCAAGTTCTCAAAAAGTTTGGCTGATGATACCAGCCTGGGCCATTAGTCCTTCCTACCTCCTCAGAGTTTCAAGGTGTCAGTTAGGGTAACTGATTCTCTCCCAACTCTCAATTATGTAGACTACTCCGTCACCTAGGATGAGATTTTGCACCAGGGGAGACAGTCTCCATTTTTGAGCAAGGCTGTGAAGCATGATGGGAAGTCTCAATGCCTTGGTCACCACCTCTGGATAGAGTCCCACCTTCCCTCTGAAATGCTTCACTGTAGATGGCACCATCATCCTTCCCATCTCACAAGCCTGCAACCTTGGTGTCATCCTTGACCCCGTGTCTCATTCACCCCACACATCCAATCCATCACCAACACCTGCAGGTCTCACCCCCACAACATCGCCCAGATCCACCCTTTCCTCTCCATACAAACCGTTATCTTGCTGACTCAATATCTCATCCTATCCCGACTAAATTACTGCTTCAGCCTCCTCTCTGGTCTCCCATCCTCCTATCTCTCCCTGCTTCACTCTATAACTTCACTCTGCTGCCCGGATTATCTTTGTATACAAACGCTCTGGGCATGTCACTCCCCTCCTCAAAAATCTCCAGTGGTTGCCTGTTAACTACGAACCAAGCAAAAATTCCTCACTCTCGGCTCCAATGCTCTCCATCACCTCGCCCCCTCCCACCTCACCTCCCTTCTCTCTTACAGCCCAGCTCGCACCCTCTGCTCCTCTGCCCCTAACCTCCTCACTGTGCCTCATTCTCACGTGTCCCGCTGTCGACCCCTGGCCAATGTCCTTCCCCTGGCCTGTAATGCCCTTCCTCTACACATCCGCCAAACTAGCTCTCTACCTCCCTTCAAAGCCCTACTGAGAGCTCACCTCCTCCAGGAGTCTTTCCCAGACCTAACCACCTTTTTCCTCTCCTCGCCATCCCCCCGCCTTACATCCTTCCCCTTCCCACAGCACTTGTATTTATTTGTACAGATTTGTTACTCTATTTTACTTGTACATATTTACTATTCGATTTATTTTGTTAAAGATGTGCATATAGCTATAATTCTATTTATTCAGATGATTTTGACACCTACATGTTGTTGCTTTTTGGCTGTCTCCCCCTTCTAGACTGTGAACCCGTTGTTGGGTAGGGACCGGCTTTATATGTTGCCGACTTGTACTTCCCAAGCGCTTAGTACAGTGCTCTGCACACAGTAAGCACTCAATAAATACGATTGAATGAATGAATGAATGAATGCTTCTAAACTTGATCAATCAAATGCTTAATAATTCCTTGGGTCTTCTTTTGTGATGGCACTTGGAACCAATACATTCTCTATCAAGTAATAGCTTATGTCCCTGAGAGAAAGGTAAAAACCAATTGACAAATTCATCCCTTTCCTTGTTCTTCTCTTGCCACCACAAGCACCTCTGTCTTTTCCTTTTCTCTCTTTTTTTAAAATGGTATTTGTTAAGTGCTTATTATGTGCCAGGCACTGTAGTAAGTGCTGAGGTTGAAACAACATAATCAAGTTGGACACAGTCCCTGTCCCTCATGGGCTCAAAGCCTGAATCTCCATTTTACCGATGAGAGAACTAAGGCACAGAGAAGTGAAGTGCCTTGCCCAAGGTCACACAGCCAATAAGTGGAGTATCCGGGATTAGAACCTGGATCCTCTGCCTCCCAGGCCTGCATTCTTTCCAGTGTCATGCTACCTCTCACAGTGGACCCAGACTGGTTTCTAACAGCTCTCATTTTCATGATCTGATGCATACTTATTCATTCATTCATTCATTCATTCATTCATTCATTCATTCAATCGTATTTATTGAGTGCTTACAGTGTGCAGAGCACTGTACTAAGCGCTTGGGAAGTACAAGTTGGCAACATATAGAGACGGTCCCTACCCAACAGCAGGCTCACAGTCTAGAAAGGGGAGACAGACAACAAAACAAAACATATTAACAAAATAAAATAAATAGAATAGTAAATATGTACACGTAAAATAGAGTAATAAATATGTACAACCATATATACAGGTGCTGTGGGGAAGGGAAGGAGGTAAGGCGGGGGGATGGGGAGGGGGAGGAGGGGAGAGGAAGGAGGGGGCTCAGTCTGGGAAGACCTCCTGGAGGAAGTGAGCTCTCAGTAGGGCTCTGAAGGGAGGAAGAGAGCTAGCTTGGCGGATGTGCAGAGGGAGGGCATTCCACGCCAGGGGGAAGACATGGGCAGGGGGTTAATGGCGGGACAGGCAAGAACAAGGCACAGTGAGGAGGTTAGTGGCAGAGGAGTGGAGGGTGCGTTCTGGGCTGTAGAAGGAAAGAAAGGAGGTGAGGTAGGAGGTGGCAAGGTAATGGAGAGCTTTGAAGTCCAGAATGAGGATTTATGCAAACTTCGATCCCTCAAATTGGACAGTGACCTATTTAAGCCACTTTATTTGGGCTGAGATAGTTTGCCAAGCAGTCCCAATGTCTCTGATTTGATCTTGGGCTCCTCCAAGTTGTTTTTGTTTTCTGATTTTCTTAATCTAGTGCAGAATCAATGAATGAAAGAACACTTGGAATGCCTTCATAGCTAAGTATCATGATATGCATGTGGAATGTTATCACGGATCATTATTCCTAATCTCCCTCTCCGATTGTTGATTGGCAAAACAATTAGCATTGATTTGTTTTGAAATTCACAGGGAATTCCCATTTTCTATGACCTGCTTTGCAGGAATCAAATTAGTAAACATCCCATTTTACTGTTAATGAATATGTTATGTCTGGTACAAAGTGATATTAGATGGGGCTATGGGAAAAGGAATGGTAAAAAGACAACACTCTGTTGCTAAATATACATTTATTTTATTCTTTAAACTAGAACAGATCTGACGGTGTGCTACTGAGCAGGCTCCTCTCATTTCTCCTCATTTGAGGTGAGAGAAGGATAAAAAAATAAATGAAAGCAGCCGTAACAGGAACAAAACCAGCTCTTTAACATGTAAAGATTGTTAAATAAGCTGAAGTGAGAACGAATACCTCTACAGCTAAGAAACTCTTTAGTAGATCATGTAGTGGTATTTCTTCAGCACCTACTGAATGCAATACACTACAATGAGCTTTTGGGAAATACAACAGATATATGAGACGTGCTTCACTGAGCTTTGAATGCTCTATACATTTTTCCTAAAAAAGTTACCTGAAATTCATGCTTGCCACTTCCCTTGTACAAATATTACCATTTTCACAGGGTGATGCCTATTTATCTTCAGAAGTCAGTTTTCTGCTCCATAGCTTCCTGATGGCATTTTTCATCTGAACATTTCTCAGGGTGTAGATGGGGGGTTTAGCATAGTGGTTATAATCGTGTAAAATACTGCAATAGCTTTATCCAAGGGGAAGGTGGAGGCAGGCCGCATATATATAAACATACACGGAATGAAGAACAGGATGACGATGGTGATGTGGGAGGTGCAGGTGGAGAGCGCTTTGCGCCTACCCTCTTTACTGTGTGTTTTCAAGGAGCGCAGGATCACGGCATAGGAAATCATCAACATGATGAAGTTTAATAGACAGATCAACCCACTGTTGGTGGCTACAAAGAGGCCGAGGGTGTGGGTGTCCATGCAGGCAAGTTTCAGCAAAGTGTTCAAATCACACATGAAGTAATCAATGACGTTGGGGCCACAGAAGGGTAAATTTATCATGAAGAGAATCTGGATGGTCGCGTTCACCAGGCCCCCCATCCAGACAACCCCTATCAGCACACCGCACATGCGCCAGTTCATGATGGTCGTGTAATGCAGAGGCTTACATATTGCCACACAACGGTCATAGGCCATCACTGTGAGGAGAATAACTTCGGCCCCACCAAATAAATGCTCTCCAAAGACCTGAGTCATACAGCCTTTGAAATCGTTGGTTTTCTTCTCACAGAGAAAGTCGATGATCAGTTTAGGTGTGTTGACAGAAGAGTAGCAGTATAAATGACAAATAGGCCAGGAAGAAATACACGAAGTAGTCCAAAGTCTAACTGGCAGTTATGGTTACCACAATGATCATATTTCCCACCATGGTGATGATGTAGTTGATTAAAAAGACAACAAAGATGACTTTCTGCAACCTTGGATTCGGTGTAAGTCCCAATAGAATGAATTCTGTGATGTCGTTTTCCATTACCCATCAACTCAGGATAGGCAATGAAGGTACAGGTGAGAGCTGCAGATTCTGTATAGAGAATGATGACCTTGGCTAGTTTTGCTTTGAAACGATCAAGTTACAGAACCCAAAGTACCACATCTAGCATCTTGTCAACTTTCTCCGAACCCCAGGGCAAGATGTGAAAGTATTTACTGTACTCAGTTCATGCAGTGGGAAATTGAAGCAGATCAGGTTAACGTAACCTAACTCCTCAAAGCTGATGGACAATTACTCTGCTCACTTCAAAGACTTATTGAAGGTACATCTCCTCTAAGGGGCCTTCCCTCACTAAGCCCCCCCTTTTCTATTCTCCCTCTCCCTTCTGCATCACCCTGACTTGATCCCTTTATCCATCCACCCTGCCCATCCCCATAGCACTTATATAGATTTCTGTAATTCATTTATATATGTTAATATCTGTCTCTCCATATAGACTGTAAACTCAATGTGGGCAGGGAGTGTCTATTTATTGTACTCTCCCCAGTTAGTACAGTGCTCGGTACACAGTAAGCACAGTAAGCACTCAATAAGTAGTGATTAAATGAATGAATGAACTTACCCAGAGGTGTCCTAAAAGGTCAGTGATGGAGTTGGCAACACAGTCAATATCTTCAGAGCCTTTTTGATGTAGTCATCCCTGAAGTACACTCTGCTTGATTTTCATGCCCTTTTCAATAGACAAGCTCAGTAATTCTGACTATTCTTGTCTCAAAAATGCCAACTGATAATCACATTCACATTCCCCTTAAAAGAAAAGTGCATTAGGCTGATAGTTCAGAACTTTCTAAAATCCTGGGCAGAGGATGGTAAACCAAATGTTTAGCAGACAAGAGACCTACAACCTTTTGTATTCTCCTGATGCTGTTCTACGATTATTTCTCCTCTTATGGCAGCCCTAGGTTTCTTCCTCTTCCTTATGGGATCAGTGAACATATATTTTCCAGAAAAAGAAGAAATGACAGTTCTGCCAAGGAAACAGATTGTAGGTAACCCAGGAACTCACATAGAAACATGAAATACACAATTAACCCAAAATTTAATATAAAACAATAGCAGACTCCCTTCCCAGTGATAGGAGTGGTAATTGCTACCTCTCCAACTTCTACTGATGGTAGGGCCAAGCTTGAAGTCTCTGTTATAAGTTTTAATGCATAGATATTGGTACAAACAAAATATTGGAAGGTGGTATCCAAACTTTCAAAAACAATCAAGCTCTGGGAAAAGACTTGAATAGTGGTTGTAGGCAGGAATTGTGTCTGCCTGTTGTTATACTACACACTCCCAAGTGGTTAGTACAGTGCCTTGCACACAGTAAGTGCTCAATAATTATGATTGATTGATTGGTAGTCCTTTTTTGTAAGGTATTTTTAAATACTTACCATGTGCCAGCACCGTACTAAGTGTTGGGGTAGGTACAAGCTGATCAGGCTGGACTCAGGCCCTCTCCCACATGAGGCTCACAGTCTTAATTCCCATTTTACAGGGTCCAAGTTCCCACAGCAGACACGTGGCACAGCTAGGATTAGAATCCCAGTCCTTCTGATTCCCAGCCAATGCTCTATCCGCTAGGCCACACTGCTTCCTAGGTCCTTGGTGGCAAATGCACAGTAGCCCTGCTGGAACAAGGAAACTTGGATAGGTCTCGATGTGGACAGTGAGTAGATGGGAATGGATTTAGGAAGCTATCAAGCTGGGGGGCTCAGCAAAGTGACATCACCAAGATTAATACTACTACTAATAATAACAACAATAACAACAATAGTGGTATTTGTTAAGCATTACTCCGTGCTAGGCACTACACTAATGCTGGGGTGGATACAAGCGAATCGGGTTGGACACAGCCCCTGTCCAACCTGAGGCTTACAGTCTCAATACTCATTTTACAGATGAGCTAACTAAGGCCCAGAGAAGTGAAGTGACTTGCCCAAGGTCACACAGAAGACAAGTGGCAGAGCCGGGATTAGAACCCATGACCTTGGTTGATAAAAATGGCAGCGGGTTAAAGACTACTGACCACAAAATAGGAAATGCATCAACACCTCCGAGCTCCTGATAATCAAAACAAAATATTTGTTTACAAAATCCTGCCAAGGGATTTATAGTTCAAGCTAGGTTAGGAAGATAAACAATGGTGGGATATCAGAGTGGAAGAGATCAGGTACATGCTGAATGTCACAGTCTAAAGGCAAGGGAGAACAAGGAGGGAATTGCCATTTTACAGATGAGGACTCAGAGGGACAGAGAAGTGAAGTGACTTGCTCAAGTTCACCCAGAAGACAAGTGGCAGAGTTAGGTTAAAACTCAGGTCCTATGACTCTCAATCCCATACTCTTTCCATTAGGCCACACTGCTCCCAGTTGCAATATGTTTTAAAAAGAAACATTTCAAGTCAGTATCAGGTGAATGTAAATAAGACCTAGAAATATACTCGAATACTTTTTGAGCTATACGAAGAGAATCTATTTGTAGACACCACCAAAAATATTATAGAGTAATGATGAAAATGTGGTTTTTTTAATGTGAATGCAAAATAAAAATCAGGAAGGCTGGAAAACTTACACTAGTCAGATTTGTTGATGCTGAAAAGGTCTGAAGGAGTGAGGCTTTATCTTATCTTTCCACTTACCTCTTCACATGGTAAAGTCCTTTACAGATTAAAGACAAAATAGGGCTTTAAAGCAGAAAGTTCAGATTGTCTAGCCACAAAGTCATCAGTCAGGAATTCATTTTAATAAATCTTCTCGGGGAAATGCATTTGGTGGTAGAAATTCACATCCTGTTCACCAGACCTCTTTGCTCATTAAGGAGACAGGACAATGAATAGACCAGGGAGGACATTCTGAACATCCCCTTTTCAAATCTATAACCACAAAAGAGGAAAAAAATGGAGTTAATAACTCTCCCTCCAGCCCTACTCTCAAATTGCTCTTACTCAGATTATTCTTTGGGTTACAGAATGACATTTAAAGTTGCCTCTACAGGAGTGTGGAGACCTGTTGTAATACTTAGGGATCTGAGTCTCTGTAGAATTTCTTACCTCCCTTTCTGATAGGGTCTTTATGCCAAAAGCAATAGGCTTAAGGCTTAAGCCTTATGTGAATTTGGCTAGCTCTTTGGGAAAATACCTGTGTCCTTGACTAATTGGTTCTTTTCATTACGAGCCTTGTCTTATAAGAGGTTCTTGGTTACTTTCTTGAAAGTGGCACTGGTTATTATGTAGACTCTGACATTAACTCCCATCATGGGGGCAGGGGATGAGAGGGCTCAGCACCCTGTGGATATGTTTTGAACAATAACAACCCAAGGTTGCATCATTTGACTGGACTGTCCCTGATGCTATGTCTATTCTGTGAATTCAGAGAAGATTGCTGCAGTCCCCCAATGAATTTATTATCTTCCATGTGAGCCTAACTGGGGTTCAGACTCTGAAGAGACTCTTGGGGATGAAAACATCAGCAAGGTGAATTCCTACTGTGGACAAAACATCTGCCAGCGGTTCATCCAACACTGAAGTTCACAAAAGGGGTTCATTGAAAGGTGCACTTCCCTTGAGAGCTTTTGATAGATTAGAGAGCCTTCCAATCTCTGCCATTCAGAATGGCAGAGCCGCCCCAGGTGATTGACAGCTGCTGCTGGGAAGTCCCCCAAGTCTTCTTTCCTACCCAGTCTAGAAATTCCCAGCAATGAGGAGCCTCTATCTGCAGGCTGGACCAGAAAAGAGAGGCAATGGACAGACCACCTAGATAGATAATAGTAATCATTATGGTATTTATTAAGCTCTTACTCTGTGCCAGACACTGTATTACGTGCTGGGGTGGGTAGAAGCAAATCGGATTGGGCACAGTCCCTTGTCCAACTTGGGGCTCACCCACATATTTGGTCTTTTAGTTGTCACTACAGTGAATCTTAATCTTTGCAATACTTCTTGTCTCTCATTTTGTCATTTTCGCTTCCTGGAAATCTCTCAGGTCTGAGGGGAGATGCAAAGCTCTTTCACTTGTACTACCCACACCACTGTTATCTTATTTTTTGTACATTTTATCTTTGTGTGTGTTTGTAACCTACATCCACCCTGCCCATCAATGAGTGGCAGCAGTATTTTATTCTATTATAAGCCCCATGCTAAACCCCTAAACATACATTCTGAGAAATTCATAAGTGAAAAGCTTCATGGAAGAGGTATGGTGCAGGAAAGTGACTGCTATCATCCATAAATGTCTCAATACCAAATTAATTTATTGGTATTTGGAAAAATTTGCTAAAATAGATTTTCTGTTGATTTTTTGAGGAGAAATTTCCCCACTATTGATCAAGAGGATGCTGGACACTGAAATAACTAGATCATACATGCAGACAAGCACAGTCACCTTTCTCTCCCAAGTTTCATGTTCATATTAATGTCAGTCTCCCCATCTAGACTGTAAGCTCATTATGGGCAGGGAATGTGCCTACTAATTCTCCTGTATTACATTCTCCAAAGTGCTTAGAAAAGTGCCCTGCACACACTAACCACTCAGTAAATACGATTGTTTGATTGATTGTTGGCAGAGAGAATGGGTGATCCAAGAGTCATGTCAACGAAGTCAAGTCTTCTCCATGTTCGGTAGCTATCACAAGGGAGTAGTGGAGAACACCTTCCCTGCCCCTAAACCTGGATTCAGAGATGCTGAGATGTTTTAATTCTTTTGGGGGAATGATTTGGGCTGGGAAATAGATAGGGAGGGTTAGGGCTGCGGTGATTTGCTCCAGCTGTCCTTAGCTCCTCCAAAATGTCCCAGACTTAGCCTTTCACCTCATTGATTTTTCAATGCTTCGAGAGGCCTTACTTTGGCCAGCAAGCGGCCAGGACCTGCTGGTTGTGAGTGGCCAGTCAATTCTCTGAAGTAACCAAATGCAAACCTCCTATAGAGATGGAGAGGGATAGAAGGAAGAGTTGAGATGTTCTTTCAAGCAAGAGAGGAAGAATCAAACTTTACTTGTAAACTTCAATTTCAAATTTTGCTTACAAATGGGTCTCCAAATTTTAGATCCTGCTGGACATGTTCCCTCTAGTTATTTTTAGCATATCCCATGGCTTGCTGGAAAGAACCCGGGCTTTGGAGTCAGAGGTCATGGGTTCAAATCCTGACACTGACAATTGTCAACTGTTCGACTGAGCAAGTCACTTCACTTCTCTGTGCCTCAGTTACCTCATCTGTAAAATGGGGATTAAGACTGTGAGCCCCCCGTGGGATAACCTGATCACCTTGTAACCTCCCCTGCACTAGGAACAGTGCTTTGCACATAGTAAGCGCTTCGTAAATGCCATTATTAGGATTAATATCTCAAGAGCCCAATTCTCCCTTCCTGCTGATCCTGGTACCAGGTCATACTTGTCAGTTCCTTGCACTCACTACCGAGTCCCCAAAAGGGTATGGCCTCCACGGCATCCCCAGCAGGATACATACGAAATAGTAATGATAATGCTAATTGTGATATTTGTCAAGGGTTTACTATGTGCCAGGCACCGTACTAAGTACATATGCAAATCAGGTTGGATGCTATCCCTTTCCCATGTATGGTTCACAGTCTCAATCCCCATTTTACAGATGAGGTAACTGAGGCTCAGAGAAGTGAAGTGACTGTCCCAAAGCAGCAGACAAGTGGTGGAATATGTTGAAATGATATTAACTCTTTGACCAGCAGTAGGTATGTGACAGACAGAGAAGGAGGTGAGGGGGGGTGTTATTTGCCTAAGAGGTATTTGATTGGATTATGGATGTACCTGGGTTCCCCTATCTAATTGACCTCCATCTTGTTAAAGGGGGTGATTTACAACTTGCTAATGAGTCTTGTTAATGAGTTGACAAATCCTTTGGAAGATTTCTCAGTTCTAGAATGCAATCTGAAGCAACCTGGGAGGGCTTGGGTTCTAAACCTGGCTTTTCCACTTGTCTGCTTTGGGTCCTTGGGTAAGTCACTTTTCTGTGTCTTAGTTACCTCATTTACAAAATGGGGATCATGTCTGTGAGCCCCATGTGGGACGTGGACTGTATCCAACCTGATTAGCTTGTACTTACCCCAGCACTTATTACAGTGCCTCTATATACTGTGATTCATTTATTTATTTATATACCTATTTATTCATTTCTACTAATGTCTGTCTCCCCATCTGGACTATGAGCTCTTTGTGGGTAAGGAAT
The DNA here is from genome assembly GCF_015852505.1 of Tachyglossus aculeatus. NCBI lineage: Eukaryota > Metazoa > Chordata > Mammalia > Monotremata > Tachyglossidae > Tachyglossus > Tachyglossus aculeatus. The sequence continues at coordinate 802,376 of NW_024045093.1, forward strand.
GTTTCTGCTTGTTGTTTTACCATACTCTCCCATGTCCTTTGTTTAGTATAGTGCTTTAGACACAGTAAGCACTCAATAAATACAATTGAATGAATTAATGAATGCCTGGCATACTGTAAGCACCAAAAAATACCATTAAAAAATAAAACATTACAAAACAAAAGAAAAAAAACAAACTCTACAACTTCTTACCTCTTTTCACCAAGACATAGTAGAGCATATGGGACGTGGTTTCAGCCAGTCAGGAAATCATATTTATCGAGTACTTACTGTGTGCAGAGCTCTTAACTTAGCGCTTGGGAGAGTAAAATATAACATTACAACAGACACATTCCCTGCGCACAATAAGCTTAAAGTCTAGAGGGGGAGACAGACATTAATATAAATAAAATTATGGATGTGTATGTAAGTTTTGTGGGGCTGGGAGGGAGAAAGAATAAAGGGAGCAAGTCAAGGTGATGCAAAATTGAGTGGAAGAGTAAAGGAGAGATTAGTCAGGGAAGGTCTTTCGGGAAGAAATGTAATTTCAATGAGACTTCAAAGAGGGGGAGAGTAATTGCCTTTTGGATATGAAGAGGAAGGGTATTCCAAGCCAGAGGCGAAATGTGGGTGAGAGGTCGATTGTGAGATAGATGAGACTGAGGTACAGTGAGAAAGTTGACATTAGTAATAGGAGAATGAAGACTTCAGGAAGATCCCAAGTGACCTGGGGCCTTGTGTGTTTTGAAAGACCACTTTAGTGGGACACCATCTCTACTGCTGACTGATTCCCATTCTTAAGTGGATGTTATCTACATAGACCTTCAGTGTAGATGAGCTGGCATTTGTGAACAATATTTTCATCCATGCATTCTGTCAGAATTAATGCATTATTTTTGGCTAAATCCATGTAATACCCTTGAGAACCCACAGGTTCTCTGTGGGTGTGAAATATTCGTTCCCCACAAAATGTGATCACTGGGGGCCAAGGGTTGGGTAGGTTTGGGAATAGAACAGGGAACATCCAAGAATACGACTGGTGAATCTGGACTAAGCTGTCCAACAGAAAGACTTGCCAATCAGGCAAGCAGGAAGGCAAGGTTAGAGTGCAAGCCCAACTTTTGCCTGAATTTAAAGAGAAATCTGTTAGAGAACAAAATAGAACATTCAGTAAAACCAAGTGGATTTACCATGCATAATAAGACCAAATGTTAAATCAACCTGGAATGGATTAGTTTTAATAGAGGATGTGCTCTCTTCATCTTTGTTTTTGTTTTCTGAACTGATAATTTTGCTTCCTGTTGCCAAGATGTAATACTGGCTATTTTCCTAGGGGAGCATTCTATTTGTCAGATTCAACTCTTTTGTCCTCTAGATTGTAAGCTTGTTGTGGGCAGTGAATGTGTCTACCAACTTTGCTCAGAGGAAGTGCTCAATAAATATCATTGATTGATTTTGTCTATTAACAATGTTATCAACCTGAAGTGCCCGCTGATGCTGTCTTCACTTGAGAAATGTGTGAAATCAGAGGTGCAAGTCAGGCAAGCAAGTGAGCAATATCTTTTGCTTGAAATACATAGATAAATGAGCTGGAAAATTTCCCTCCAAAATTATCTGAAAATTTTTCTCAGCTATCTCCTCTAAATCACCAGTGGATATTTGATTGCAAGGTTCTGGTGATTGGCAATTTGATGGTGATCATAAGGGGAACAGAAATGATTTCTCTTTTGGTATCAAAATCCAGTGAAAATGTGTTTTTCCTTTCCTGTATCTCTACTCATTTTTCTAAAGCAAAATTCAGTTTGGCATCATCTTGGGCAAACCTTCTGCAAGGAGAGACTGGTCATACTCTCATGAGGCTGATTGGACAGAATGTCATGAGGTTCTTGAATATCTGCAGAATCCAGTTTAAATGTGAGAAGAGAAACAGTGAACCTAATGACTCTGCTTCAGTGCAGACCTAAAGCAAGGATGGACAAATCGAGTCAGGTAGAGACGTTTGTCACAGTCCGGGCAAACTATATTCTTTCTGACTGACCTGGAGAAGTCACCAAGTTTTTAGTGCACTTAGAAGTCCTCCTTCATAAAGGATCCAGATGTTCTGAGAGGAGGATCTTGAACTAATATTGCAGAGAAAGATTGGCAATCAAAGGAAATTGGACTAAAACACATTGCTGCTCTAAATCCAGACTTTACTCCAAGAAAAGAGATCTCAGATTAAGTCTGGGGTTATCCAGAAGCCACCTGGGATGTTATGGAATCTCAGATCTGGTGCGTTTCTAGTTTCTACGATTTTTGTATATTTGTTAGGGGTAAGAAAACGAAGCTGAGAAACATGGTTGTGGCTGGAATGGAGTGGCCACCAGTTCCATGTTAACCGTGTTGGGCTTGTGTCTGTTCTACCTCAAGGAGACTATGGAGCAAGCCGTTGCTGGAGTTGGGTGCACAGGGAACAGAGGAAGAAATCCACTTCTGCAAAGGCACAGAAAGTGAGCATTTGGATGGGTCTTTAATCACTCCTTCCAAGCAAAAGAAGTCACACTTTGTTTTTATCTTGGAGCAATCAGGATACTATAAATTGACTAAGCACCTACTATGTGCAGAGCACTGTATTAAGCACTTGGGAGAGTACAATGTAATTAACAGACATGGTCTTTGCCCTTAAGGAGTTTGCATTTTAGCAAGGAAAATAGATACTGAAACAATGTAGAGAGAGGAGGAAAGAGCAAAAGGGGAGGTCTATATGAATTAATCCTTGCAGAATTTATTATATAAGATATGGACATAAGTGTTATGGAAGCTTGAGTTTGTAGATACTCCGATGGCACCGAAGTGCTGAGATGGCAATTGAAAGAAACATAGCCTGGAGAGAGGAAATAATTAATCAGAGTAGATCTCTTTATCAGAGATATGATTTCAGTAACACTTTGAAATTGAGGAGTTGGAGGATGTGGGGGAAGAGGTTCTGTAGGATTTGCAGAGGAAGGGAGTTCCAGGCAGAAAGAAAAAAAACATGAGAAAGTGATCCCTAGCAGAAGACAAAAGAATGCAGCACCGTCTGGGAGGAGCGAAGAGTGCTCGTTGGGTGCAGTGAGGAAAGAGAGTGGATAAGTAGGAAGGACAGAGTTTATTGAGTGTTTTAAAGCCAGTGATTAGGAGTCCCTACTTAATGTGGAGAGGACTGAAAAACCATTGGAGGTTTTTGAGGAGTGGAGAGATGTGGCAGAACAACACATTAAAAAGATCAACATTTTAGAGAACCAGTGTGGCCTAATGAATAGAGCACGGGTCTGGGAGTCAGATGGACCTTAGTTCTAATCCCTGCCATGCCTTTAGCTTGCTATGTGACATTGGGCAAGTCACCTCACTTCTTTGTGCTTCAATTACCTGATTAGCATGTATCTATCCCAGCACTTAGTATAGTGCCTGGCACATAGTAAGCACATAACAAATATAATAAAAAATAAATGCTGGGCTCAGAATGAAATATGGATAGGAGAGGAGAGTGACTGATGCAGCTGTCAATCCATGAGTATGTCTCTGAGAGGGAATATCTTGCCTGCTACTAGCTAAAGTTGTTTAGCAAATGAGCTATTGAGGTTGGGGGACAATACTACAAACATCATAGGAAATTATCCACTTTGATATTACACATTTAGCAAATATATCATCATCATCATCATCATCATCATCATCATCAATCGTATTTATTGAGTGCTTACTGTTTGCAGAGCACTGTACTAAGCACTTGGGAAGTACAAGTTGGCAACATATAGAGACATTACTGACCCAACAGTGGGCTCACAGTCTAAAAGGGGGAGACAGAGAACAAAACCAAACATACTAACAAAATAAAATAAATAGAATAGATATGTACAAGTAAAATAAATAAATAAATAAATAAATAGAGTAATAAATATGTACAAACATATATACATATATACAGGTGCAGTGGGGAAGGGAAGGAGGTAAAATGGGGGGGATGGAGAGGGGGACGAGGGGGAGAGGAAGGAAGGGACTCAGTCTGGGAAGGCCTCCTGGAGTAGGTGAGCTCTCAGTAGGGCCTTGAAGGGAGGAAGAGAGCTAGCTTGGCGGATGGTCAGAGGGAGGGCATTCCAGGCCCGGGGGATGACGTGGGCCGGGGGTCGATGGCGGGACAGGCGAGAACGAGGTACGGTGAGGAGATTAGTGGCAGAGGAGCGGAGGGTGCGGGGTGGGCTGTAGAAGGAGAGAAGGGAGGTGAGGTAGAAGGGGGCGAGGTGACGGAGAGCCTTCCATTCCTTCCTTCCATTCCATTCCATATGTCTTCCATTCTGGCTGATCATGACTTCAATTACTTTTTTTCATCTCACTGAAAGGAATTTTATTCTAACTCTTATTGGCCAGGATTTTTCTCTAATGATGATCATGTCTGGAGACTGTAAAGTCCGTATGAATGTTTGTTTCTCCTTCATGTGCTTATATCAAGGCAGCTAATTGGAAAATCAATTATTTAGGGCACCAGTAAGCCCCGTAAAAATGTGAATAAAATTAGGAATTGACCTTATTTGCTCCAAATCCAAATCCAGTTTTGAAACGACTCCAGGGAATAGTTATGTGTTTGTATTGGAAATCTTAGACGTATACAGGTGCTCAAAAATGCCTTTTTCACTGCATTTATATTTGGCCCTTCAGAAATATTGCCCATATTTTTCCTTTCCCAAGCACTCAGTAACCAATCAACCACATTCATTAAGTGCCGTGTGTAGAGTACTGTACTAAGCGCTTGGGAGAGTGCAGTATAGCGGAGTTAATAGATATGTTCCCTGCCCACAATGAGTTTACAGGCTAGAGGGAGAGATAGACAATATAATAATAATGATAATGATATCTGTTAAGTGCTTACTATGTGCCAAGCACTGTTCTAAGCACTGGGGTAGATACAAATAAATAAATTGCAGTTATGTACATAAATGCTGTGAATCTGAGGGAGTGATGCAAATCCAAATGCAAAGGTGACACAGAAGGGAGTGGTAAAGGAGGAAATCAGGGCTTATTCAGGATAATCCTCTTGGAGATGTGCCTTCAACGAGGCTTTGAAGGTGGGGATAGTGATTGTCTGTTGAATATGAAGAGGAAGGGCAACCAGGATAGAGGCAGAATATGGGCAAGAGGTCGGCAACGAGATAGACGAGATCAAGATACAGTGAGCAGGTTGGCACAAGAGGGGAGAAGTGTCTGGGCTGGGTTAGAGTAGGAAGTAGTGAGGTAATAATAATAATAATAATGGCATTTATTAAGCACTTACTACATGCAAAGCACTGTTCTAAGCGCTGGGGAGGTTACAAGGTGATCAGGTTGTCCCACGTGGGGCTCACAGTCTTAATCCTCATTTTACAGATGAGGTAACTGAGGCCCAGAGAAGTTAAGTGACTTGCCCAAAGTCACACAGCTGACAGGTGGTGGAGCCGGGATTTGAACCCATGATCTCTGACTCCAAAGCCCGGGCTCTTTCCACTGAGCCATGCTGCTTCCCCAGGTAATGTAGGAGGGGGCAAGGTGATTAAGTGCTTTAAAGCTGATGGTAAGGAGTTCCTGTTTAATGTGGAAGTTCTTGAAGAGTGGGGAATCATGGACTGAATTTTTTTTGCAGAAAAGTAGTCTGGGCAACAGAATGAATTATGGATTAGAGTGGAGAGAAATGGGAGGCAGGGAGGTTAGAAAGAAGGTGAATACAGTGATCAAGATGGGATAGGACAGTACTTGGATTAATGTGGTAACAGTTTGGATGGAGAGGAAAAGGCAGATTTTAGCGATGTTGTAAAGGTTGGACGGACAGGATTTAGTGACAGATTGAATATGTGAGTTGAATGAGAGAGTTGGGTCGAGGATAACACCAAGGGTATGAGCTTGAGAGGCAGGAAGGATGGTACTGTTGTGTACAGTGATGGGAAAATCATGGGGAGAACAGAGTTTGGGTGGGAAAATAAGATAGTGCTGTTTAGGACATGTTACATTTGAGGTGTCGGTGGTACATTTAAGTAGAGATGTCTTGAAGGCAGAAATAAATATGAGACTGCAGAGGAGAGAGATCTGGGTTGGAGATGTAGATATGGGAAACTTTCGCATAGAGATGGTAGGTAGTTGGAGCCATGGAAGCAAATGAGTGGGAGTGGGTGTAGATAGACAATAGTAGGTGACCCATAACTGAACCCTGAGGGACCCCCACGGTTAGAGGATGTGAGACAGAGGAGGAGCCTGTGAAAGGGACTGAGACTGAGCAGCCAGAGAGGTAGGAGAAGAACCAGGAGTACCAGGACAATAGACATTCAATACATGGATTGATTGATTAAGTGAGTGCTTAATACAGTGCTCTGCACACAATAAGCACTCAATAAGTACGATTGAATGAATGAGTGACTGATTGATTGATGTAAAGAGTGGGTGGGCATTGAACGTTTGAGAGAAAGGTTGCAGGGTATAGGATACAAGGAATCTAAGGAATTGAGAATTATTTGTTAAAAAGAGAGAACAGGAAGTGGGGAGGGGCAAGGGCAATGCTTTAAAAGAAGAGTACTACACATTTCCAAGTTTTCGTCTGGGAAGCAGAAGCCCAAGACAGGATTGAGTAGAAACTTAAGCCTGGAAGGAAAGGAGTTAACTCCCAGGTATGTTTCTTGTTATGACTGTTCTCTTTTCTGAGAGGACTACTCTCCCCATCTTCAAATCCCTTCTAAAATCAGGTCTCCTCCATGAGGCTTTTCCTAACTATGCCCCCACTTCTCCAATTTTTCCTCTCTTCTGCATTACCTGCGCTTGGGTCTCTACCCTTTCAACACTTTAACATTCATCCCTGTACCACAGCACTTATGGGCATAATCATCTATCCTTTATTTTAATGTCTACCTCCCCCTCCATTTTGTAAGCTACTTGTGGGCAGGGATCAGGTCTACCTACTCTAGTCAGTTAATCATATTTATTGAGCATTTAGCATGTGCACAGTACTATACTAAGTACTTGGGAGAGTAGAACATAGCAATATGACAGTCACATTCCCTGCTCACAATGAGTTTACAATCTCTATTGTATTGTATTCTCCCAGGCATTGAATACAGCACTCCAGGCTTTCAATAAATACCATTGATTGAATGGTTGATTGATAATAGGACAAGAAAGAGAATCCAATATGTTAATTCAATTATTAAACCCCTCATTTTGAGAATAAAAAAGCAGAGAGATTGTAGTTTTATGGACTATGAACGTTTTCAGGAATATGTGTGGCTATTTGCTTCCTCTCACCAACAGAACCAATTACCTATAAGGGAGCCTCTCTCAAGTGGAATCACAGAATCAGGATAGACTGAAAGAGGAACGTTTAGTTGTCCTAACGTGCCACAAGATGCATTCACAGTGAGAGGAGGGAATAAATTTCACCTAACAGTAAGTACACCTTGTCTACTAAAAAAAAACAACAACAGTTTTCTAAAGAAAACAATTCAACAAGCCTATTCGTGGCTTAGTGGAAAGAGCACAGGCTTGGGAGTCAGAAGTCATGGGTTCTAATCCCAGCCCTACCACTTCTCAGCCACGTGATTTTGGGCAATGCACTTCTCTTCTCTGTGCCTCAGTACCTCATTTGAAAATTGGGAATTAAGACTGAGAACCCAACGGGGAACAACCTGATCACCTTGTATCTGCTGCAGTGCTTAGAACAGTGCTTGGCACATTGTAAGTGCTTTACAAATGCCATTATTACTATTATTATCATTATGATCATTCCTCAGTAAAGCAAAATGGCTTCTGTCAGGAGCTTCAGCGTGCTGTAAAATCCATCAGTCAATCGATCACATTTATTGAGCACTTACTGTGTGCAGAGCACTGATGATGATGCTATTTGTTATGTGCTTAATTTGTGCCAAGCACTGTTCTAAGCGCTGGGGTAGGTACAAGGTAATCAGGTTGTCCCAAATGGGGCTCACTGTCTTCATCCCCATTTTCCAGATGGGGGAACTGAGGCACAGAGGACATAAGTGACTTGCCCAGGGTCACACAGCTGACAAGTGGCAGAGCTGGGATTAGAACCCATGACCTCTAACCCCCAAGCCCGTGCTCTTTCCAGTAGGCCACACTGTTGTTCAAGCACTCTACTAAGTGCTTAGAAAATACAATACCACAGAGTTGGTAGACATGTTCCCTGCTCACAGTGAGCTCAATTATAAATAAATAAATTGCAGGTAGATACATAAGTTCTATGGGGCTAAGGGAGGGGTGAATAAAGGGTGAAAATCCAAGTGAAATGCTACCAATGGTACTAGCCATGCTGGTTGACAAGCTCTGAACTAAGTGGATAGAATACTGGATTCAGCATGTCTAAGCACTTAGTACAGCACTCTGCACAGAGTAAGCACTCAGTGAATACCACTGATTGATTTATAACCCTTGGCTGATGGTGGGGTATAATACAAGTTACTTGGCTTGATTTTTCTTTTTGTCGAATGGGACAGAGATGTTTAAAGGATGAGTGAAATATTAGGTAGTAGAAATAAAGTATCTTGGGTTACATGGGAAAAAAACAGTACTAAAGAAATTCAATTATCTTTATCTTTTCATGTAAACCAGTTCTCTGTCGTGCAAGCTCACTGATATGTTCATCACCAACACTGAATCGATGGAGAAAGCAACAATGTGACCAAATTAATTCTCCTGGGACTTACCCAGAATCCAGAGTTGCAGAAACTTTTGTTTTGTTCCTAATCATCTATCTGGTAACTCTTTTGAGAAACCTGTTTATGGTCATTACCATCAAGGCCAGCCAAAATCTCAGCTCCCCATGTACTACTTCCTCTCATACTTATCTTTCATAGATGCTGTCTACTCATTCATTCAATCGTATTTATTGAGTGCTTACTGTGTGCAGAGCACTGTACTAAGCGCTTGGGAAGTACAAGTTGGCAACATATAGAGACGGTCCCTTACCCAACAGCAGGCTCACAGTCTAGAATTATTCTATTATTATTCTAATAAATAAATAATAATAAATAAATAAATACTCCTCTTCCAGTACTCCAGAAATGATTGTAGACAGTCTGTCTGCCAGGAAAGTCATCTCTTATGATGGCTGTATGGTCCAGCTCTTTGTATTACACTTCTTTGAAGGAACAGAGGCCATCCTTCTCATTTTGATGGCCTATGACCGTTAAGTGGCCATCTGCAAACCTCTGCACTATCTGATCATCATGAACCAGCAGGTGTGTATCCTAATGGTGGTGGTGGCCTGGGTAGTGGGCTTCTTTTATTCAATAATTCAGATTCTCATCCTACTCCAGCTGCCCTTCTGTGGTTCCAATGTCAATTATTATTTTCTCTGTCACATGTACCCTGTGTTGGAACTTGCCTGCACAGACACCTATGTCGTGGGCCTGTCAGTGGCTGCCAACGGCGGCCTTATTTACACTCTCTGTTTCCTCATGTTGGTAATCTCATACGTTGTCATCTTGAACTCCCTAAGTAATAGTTCAGAGGGAAGGCTCAAAGCCTCCCCTCCCTCTCAACCTGTGGCTCTCACATCATAGGCTTCACGCGGTTCTTCGTTCCCTGTATCTTCACCTACATGAGGCCTGTCTCCACCTTCCCCACGGATAAAGCAGTGGCCGTACTCTATGTTGTCATTACTCCCGTGTTAAACCCCTTGATCTACACCATGAGAAATGTGGAGGTGAAAAATGCCATGAGGAAGTTATGGAGACAAATAATGACTTCAGGACAGAAGTGAATCACTTTCTGAGAATTATGTTGTTGCTTTTTTCAGTGAGAGAAAGAAGGAATCAGTGGGTTCTTCAGATGCTTTAAGAAACCTCATTGTGGCTTAATGTCTTCCCAAAGAACCACACTTGAAGGTTTTCATGTATACTGAATTGTCGGAACAATGAATGTCATTTCCCATATGTGTATGTCTTCCTTCTCATTACACACATCGATTAAAAGACTGTTTTCAGTACATGCTAGTGGTAATTGGAATCCTCTTAAGGGACGAATATTCATTCAATCGTTCATTCAATCGTATTTATTGAGCGCGTATATTTATTGAGCACAGAGCACCGTACTAAGGGCTTGAGAAGTACAAGTCGGCAGCATATAGAGACAGTCCCTACCCAACAACGGGCTGTAGGTTGACAGGCAACCAATGGAGATTTTTGAGTAGGGGAGTAACATGCCTAGAGCGTTTCTGCACAGAGATGATCTGGGCAGCAGCGTGAAGTATAGACTAAAGCAGAGAGAGGCAGGAGGATGGGAAATCAGAGAGGAGGCTGACGCAGTAATCCAGTCGGGATAAGATGAGAGATTGAACCAGCAAGGTAGAGGTTTGGATGGAGAGGAAAGGGCAGTTCTTGACGATGTTGTGGAGGTGAGACCGGCAGGTTTTTGTGAAGGATTGGATGTGTGGGGTGAACGAGAAAGCAGAGTAGAGGATGACACCAAGGTTGCTGGTTCGTGAGACGGGAAGGATGGTAGTACTGTCTACAGTGATGGGAAAGTCAAAGAAAGGGCAGGGTTTGGGAGGGTAGATAAGGAGTCCAGTCTTGGACATATTGAGTTTTAGATGGAGGACAGACATCCAGATGGAGATGTCCTGAAGGCAGGAGGAGATACGAACATGAAGGGAGGGAGAGAGAGCAGGGGCAGAGATGTAGATTTTGGTGTCATCAGCATAGAGATGGCAGTTGAAGCCGTTGGAGCGAATGTGTTCGTCAAGGGAGTGAGTGTGGATAGAGAACAGAAGGGGACCAAGAACTGACCCTTGAGGAACCCCTGTAGTAAAGTGATGGGACGGGGAGGAGGAGCCCGCAAAAGAGATTGAGAATGAACGGCCAGAGAGATAAGAGGAGAACCAGGAGAGGACAGAGTCTGTGAAGCCAAGGTTGGAGAGTGTGTTGAGGAGAAGGGGGTGGTCCACAGTGTCGAAGGCAGCTGAGAGGTCGAGGAGGATTAAGATACAGTAGGAGCCATTGGATTTTGCAAGCAGAAGGTCATTGGTGACCTTTGAGAGGGCAGTCTCGGTGGACTGTAGGGGACGGAAGCCAGATTGGAGGGGGTCGAGGAGAGAGTTGGCATTGAGGAATTCGAGTCAGCGGGTGTAGACCACTCGTTCTAGGAGTTTGGAAAGGAAAGGTAGGAGGGAGATACATCGATAACTAGAAGGGGAGGTGGGGTCAAGAGAGGGTTTTTTTAGGATGGGGGAGACGTGGGCATGTTTGAAGGCAGAGGGGAAAGAGCAGTGGAGAGTGAGCAGTTGAAGATGGAAGTTAAGGAGGGGAGGAGGGACAGAGCGAGAGATTTCATAAGATGGGAGGGAATGGGGTCTGAAGCACAGGTGGATGTAGTAGCAGTTGAGAGGAGGGAGGAGAGCTCATCTGAAGAGAGTGCTGGGAAGGATGGGAGAGTAGCAGAGAGGGTTGACAGCAGGGGGTGTTGGAGAAGGGAGAGGAGTGTGCTACTCCAGCCACCTGTGCTTCTGACCTCCACACATCCGCCAAGCTCGATCTCTTCCTCCCTTCAAAGCCCTATTGAGAGCTCACCTCCTCCAGGAAGCTTTTCTAGACTGAGCCCACTCTTTTCTCTCCTCCTCCCCATCGCCCCCGCCCTACCTCCTTCCCCTCCCCTCTGCACCTGTATATATGTTTGTACAGATTTATTACTCTATTTATTTTACTTGTACATATTTACTATTCTACTGTTTTGTTACTGATGCACATCTAGCTTTACTTCTACTTATTCTTGAGGGGAAGGGACCGTCTCTATATGTTGCCAACTTGTACTTCCCAAGTGCTTAGTACAGTACTCTACACACAGTAAGCGCTCAATAAATACGATTGAATGAATGAATGAACTGATCCACTCTCTTCTCCCTCTACACTCTAGCTCACACTCTTCATTCCTCTCAAATTAAACTTCTCATTATACCTCATTATTATCCCACTTCTCACGTCTTGATCATGCTCTTCCCCTTGCCTGGAAATCTCTCCTTCTTCAAATTCAACAGAATGCAGCTCTCCCCAACCCCAAAGCACTTCCAAAGTCACACCTCTTACAAAAGGCTGTGTCATTTAATTTTTAATCTCTCCATATTATAGCCTCCTCTACTGCCACTTCAACACTTCTACAGTCAATCAATCAATCAATCAATCAATGAGCACTTACTATATGCAGAGCACTGTACTGAGTGCTTGGGAGAACACAATGCAACAGAATTAACAGACACATTCCCTGCCCATAATGAGCTTACAATATAGAGGGGAAGACAGATACCAATATGAATAAATAATTTAAAATTCGGCATTGCCTAAACATTGTTTTTTCACAACTGCCTGAAGCATATAATAATGATGAAATAATAATTGTGGTATTTGTTAAGCACTTACTATGAGCCAAGCATTGGACAAAATGCTGGGGTAGATACAAGATCATCAAGTACAACGTGGGAGTCACAGTCAAAGTAGGAGAAGGAACTGAGATTAGGGAACTGTGGCACAGAGAAGTAAAAAGATTTGCCCAAGGCCAGACAGCAGAAAAGTGGCCAAGGAGGGATGAGAACCCAGGTCTTCTGACTCCCAGGCCAGTGTTGTTTTTTCAAGGTAACACTGCTTCTCGACTTATATTCATAGTTTATAAACCTCATTTAATTAATTATGAACTCATGCACAAATCTCCTTTTCCTTCTTCCTGCTTCCTATACTTTATTTGTAAATTATTTTAGTGTCTGTCTAACCCTTCTAGATTAAGAAGTAGTGTGGCTTAATGGATAGAGCATGGGCTTGGGAGTCAGAAGGACCTGGGTTCTAATCCCAGCTCTGCCACAAGTACGTTGTGTGACCTTGGGCAAGTTACTTAATTCCTCTGTGCCTCCTTTATCCCATCTGTAAAAAATGAGGATTAAGAGTATGATCCCAATGCTGGGACAGGGACTGCGTCCAACGTAATTAACTTGTATCTACCCCAGTGCTTAGAACAGGCTTGGTACAGAGGCGCCTAGAACAGGCTTTGTACAGAGTTAGCCCTTAACACGTACCATAATTATTTATTAGATTATAAACTCCTTGAGGGCAGGGTCATGTGAATGAACTTTATCATATTCTATCAAGTGCATAGTACAGTGTTCGGCATGAGGTAGGCAGTCAATAAATATTCTTCATTGATTTTAAAATCGTATTTTCCCTTTGACATCTAGATTAAGGCACTTTTAAATTCCACCCCAAAGCCATGAAAATAAAGTAGAATACAGGCCTTCCTTGTTTTCTGTTATACTCTCCCAAGCTCTTCATACAGGGCTTACAGTCTAGATTCTACAGCCTCTGGCTAATAAAGTCCTGAAACTCCACCTAATGCTACATATGCAAAGAGACTAATACCATGTCAAAACGACCTGGGTTTGGCTAATATGCCTTCGGTAACAGAGTACAATATACTTTCCCAAGGATAATTGTTTTTCTATCTGCCCAGTGTTCACACAGTAAGAAAAGGTAGAGAGTCCCTGAATGTTTAACTGTTCCCCTTGATTTTAATTTTATGGAGTCCTGGTTATGATGAAATAACTAAGCATTTGGCTTACAATTTAGGGAACCTGTTTCATTTAGTCTAGGTAGCCTGGCAAAATGTTGTTTTTGAGCAGTCCATTTCTCCATCTGTGGCTGAATACCTGTCTGGAGTCTTCTGTTTCATTCAATGGCTTTTACTGAGCACTTACTGAGTGCTAGGCACTGTATTCAGCACTAGTAGTATAGAACTCAAACCTGGGGTCCTGAGCCTAGAGACATCAGTTCTTTCTTCTTATCAGTGTCTTCAATGAACTGATGAAGCAATCCTGCTTATCTTTGCAATTCTGCTCCTTTATTTCTACTTCAAACTCCTTCAAAAGATGCTTGTCTGACTGAAGAAAACCATGCATATCAATGTCTTCGATACTGACTAAAAATCACAAAAAAAGGCAGACTTCAAGAGTAAAAATGTTTGATCAGGCTTGGTTCATGTGAGAGAACTCTAGAGAGCTAAAGTGAAGATATGGATGTTTTGTCTTATCAGCTATGTTTCAATATTTTCTCATTTCAGGCAAAGTCACATATTCCAGGAAGAGCTTTTGCTGACTTCATGGTAAACCAGAACAATAGTTCAGAATTTATTCTCTTGGGACTTTCCCCAAATCCTACGGTGCAGGTTTTCTGTTCCGAGATATTTCTGCTCCTTTTCATGGGCATCGTGTTGGGAAATCTTCTCATTCTCCTCACTAGCTAGTTCAGCTACCTAATCAATCAGCCGAAGTATTTCTTCCTCAGTTACTTGTCCCTTGAGGATCTCTGCTACACCTCCACCATCTCCCCTAAACTCATTGCTGACTTGATGATAGAGAGGAGGTCTATTTCCTTCCCCAGCTGTATGACCCAGTTTTTTGCTTCTCACTTCTTTGGCGGTGTTGAGATGGCTTATGATCATTTCCTGGCCAGTTGTAAGCCACTGCAGTGTACGGTTGTCATGAACCAGCAGGAGTGTAATGGCATGCTGCTTCTCCCCTTTGTTGTGACATTTGTGCATTCGATGGCTCAGTCAATCCTCACCCTCCAGTTGCCTTTCTGTGGGCCCAATCAGATCGATCACTATTTTTGTGATGTGAACCTTTGCTGAAACTCGCCTGCACTGACCCCTCTGTTGTAGGCCTGTTGGAGTTGGCCAACACAGGAATGATTGCCATGTTCACCTTTGTGGTGTTGCTTATTTCTTACATAGTCATATTAGTTTCCCTAAGAATATGCTCCCCTCACAGTCAGCTCAAAGCCCTGTCCACCAGCGGTTTCCATATCACTGTGGTGGTCTTATTCCTTGGGCCCTGAATCTTCATCTACATATCTACATCTACATCTACATCAGGCAAAAACTCCTCACTCTCGGCTTCAAGGCTCTCCATCACCTCGCCCCCCCCCCCCAACCTCACCTCCATTCTTTCCTTCTACAGCCCAGACCACACCCTTCGCTCCTCTGCCACTAACCTCCTCACTGTGCCTCGTTCTCACCTGTCCCACTGTCGACCCCCAGGCCCACGTCCTCCCCCTGGCCTGGAATGCCCTGCCTCCGCACATCTGCCAAGCTAGCTCTCTTCCTCCCTTCAAAGTCCTACTGAGGGCTCATCTCCTCCAGGAGGCCTTCCCACACTGATCCCCTTCCTTCCTCTCCCCCTCCTCCCCCTCCCCATCCCCCGTCGTACCTCCTTCTCCTCCCCACAGCACCTGTATATATGTAAATATGTTTGTACATATTTATTACTCTATTTATTTTACTTGTACATATTTATTCTATTTATTTTATTTTGTTAGTATGTTTTGTTTCGTTGTCTTTCTCCCCATTCTAAACTGTGAGCCCACTGTTGGGTAGGGACCGTCTCTATATGTTGTTAACTTGTACTTCCTAAGCACTTCGTACAGTGCTCTGCATGCACACAGTAAGCGCTCAATAAATACGATTGAATGAATGAATGAATGAATATGTCCAGCCACCACCTTCATGGCGGACAAAGTACTAGCTGTGTTTTACACCATAAATGTTCCCATGTTCAACCCTCTCATTTACACGCTGAGAAACACAAGAGATGAAAAGTGCCAACAGAAAGGTGTGGTGCAGGAGGGTGTATCCTAGGGGGAAATAAAGGTTTTCTTGCTTGTGACTCCCATCGCATGTTCCCATTGATTCAATCCACCATATTTATTGAGCACTTACTGTGTGCAGAGCACTGCACTAAGCGCTTGGGAAGTACAATTCAGCAACAAAGAGAGACAATCCCTGCCCACAGTGGGCTCACAGTCAAGAATGTCCTTCAGCATCCCCTAATCTCTTTGGTCACACCAAAGCAGCATGGTCTAATGTCTAGAGCACCAGATTACAAATTAGGAGGACATGTCCTCCTAATTCTGAATCTGTCACTTGTCTGCTGTGGGACCTTGGGCAAGTCACATAACTTCGTTGCTTCTTTGAGAAGCAGCGTGGCCAAGTAGAAAGAGCCCGGCTTGGGAGTCAGAGGTCATGAGTTCTAATCTTACCTCTGCCATTTGCCAGCTGTGTGACGTTGGTCAAGTCACTTCACTTCTCTGCACCCTCAGTTACCTCATCTGTAAAATGGGGATTAAGACTGTGACCCCAAAGGGGACAACCTGATCACCTTGTATTCCCCCCAGCACGTAAAACAGTGCTTCACACATAGTAAATGCTTAATAAATGTCATCATCATCATCATCATTATTATTATTATAGTATTATTATTATTCTCTGGGTCTCAGTTACCTCTTCTGTAAAATGGGGATTAAGATTGTGAGCCTCATGAAGGACATGGACTGTGTCCAACCAGATTAGCTTGTTTCTACCCCAGAGCTTAATACAGTCCCTGACACAGAGTAAGCACCAAAAAAGAAATCCTATCCACGACCTACAATCTGCAGGTCATAGGTTTTATGTTTCCAAAGGAATCTTAATGGTTTTAACCATTGCTCTATTGTCCCGGCAAGGGCCACTGCCGGGTTCCCTAAACTGGTAAGGCACCGTACCAAAAGGAGATCTTCCCATTGCAGCTTGTAGCCACTCAAATAAATAATGGGCCTCTTAGGGCAACTGCTCTCCTGTCTAGAGACTGAATCATTTCTGGAGTTGCCAGAACGGTAACACAGGCTCATGACAAGAGAACTAGCCCTCAGTTGGCCCCAGTGGTCCAACAGACTCTCTGGTGGCTAGCTTTGTCCTGTAATCTTCCTAAGGTTTCCAATTTATTAGAATGGAAAGTTGGGAGAAAGAAGAAACAATAGGAAGCACAGGTCACCTAATTTTTCCTCTCCCTCATCAGCAGCCTTCTTTTCCTGAATATTCCTTCTTCTCACTTGCTCCATCTGATTCTCACTCCTGACAGTATTTGATATTATTCCTTACTGTCTCAGATTACGAATTTAAAAAAAGTGTCCAGACTTCATGTGTCTATTTTTGAAGCAAAGTAGAGTTTGTCCCTGAGCAGGTTTTGGAAATTCCTGGGTTCCCAGGCTTCTGACAACATTCTTGTGGTAGAACTGTAGGAGATTTGTCCTACCCAAAATGCATCATGTATTCTAGCTCTGTTGCATTCTCCCAGGCATTTGTTGCAGTGCTCTGCACACAGGTGCTCAATACGTGCTATTGATTGACCAGTGTGATGCAGTGGGGGCAGAGCTGAGAATCTATCAGTCAATTATTTTGCAGTCAGAGAGGTCTGGATCAGTTTAAAGTAATTATAGACAAAGCAAGCAGCAACAACAGTCAAGGGCTGATGTTTCCGATTTTTTTAAAAACCATGCCCAACCCAGTAAATGTTAGCATGAAATGCTGTCACTGAATCATCACTGGAGAGGCCTAATAAAGGGTAGAGCACAGGCTTAGCTCTGCAGTTCATTGCTCTATATTTCCCTTCCATGTTCTCCCTCCTCAAATATATGGGCTTGTCCTCCAGGCCAGAGTTTGACCCTTAAGCAAAGTAAGATATTTATGTCCTTCTGAAGTTATGCTCTCTTCTAGCTATTTTATGCTGGGCAATTTCCCCAGTTAATTTTCCTCGCCTTAAGTTATGCACTTCCAACATTTGCATCCATACATATGCATGCACAAGCAGTAACTGCCTCTATAAATACTGAATTATGTCCTTTAGCTTTGAAGAAGTCACTCATCTTCATATCTATCTTTCCATTTTTGTCTTCCTCATATCTGTAAATGAGTTTATATCAGTCTCACCTTTTAGTTCGAAAGATCACTGAGAAAAGGGATCCTGCCACTCATGGTAGGAAGCAGCTTGGCAATGTCACAGGTCTGGGAGCCAGAGGGCCCAAATTCTAATCCTGGCTCCACCACCTGCCTGCTGTGTGTCCTTGGCTTAGTTACTTAACTTCTCTGTGCCTCAGTATCATCAACTGCAAAATGGCGATTCAATACCTGTTCTCCCTCTTACTAGACTGTGAATCCCATGTGGATCAGGGACTGTACCTCACCTGATTCACTTGTATCAACCCCAGTGCTTAGAATGGTGCATGACACATAGCAAGTGCATAACAAATACTATTAAAACTAAATTAAACGAAACAAAAACTTCACCATACTCTCTCAGGTCCCTGGAACAGTGCTCTGTATTGCTCTGCTCATTGATTGACTGATTAATTGATTACTTTGTGTTTTCTCCTCCACCTCTATAGTATGTAATTTCCTTGAGGAAAGGGGCCTTGCCTGTTACTTTTATTGTATGTTCTAAAACAATTGGTACAGAAGATGCTAAGTGGTGATCATGATGATGGTGGTGATGAAAGGGGTCAGGCTGGCACTTCTTTGACCATAGAGCTGAGGGCACAGGGTGGAGGAGGGAAGAAGGATTCATTGCTGACCGAGATTGTAACCTCACAGTGGGCCTGGAATGTGTTTAAAAATCTGTTATATTTTCTCTTCCCCAGCGCTTAGTACAGTGCCCTTCACCCAGTAAATGCTCAATAAATATGACTTATTATTGACCCATGTATATAGATGATTATGCAAAGTAGGTGAGAGTGCAGCTGCTACTACCACTCAAACCCCGACCCCTTCCTATCTGAGCTGGAATGTCAGAGAAGTTTGACCTCCAATGGAAGGAGAGGGTGAATTAAGTTGACATGGCAACTTTCTTATTGCATTTAATTCCCTGCATTGGGCACTCAACAGGTTATTAAAACCCACTCGGTGCTCCACTCAAATCATGACAAGTTTGAATAGTAAAAAATCCCAACACACTACATTGCTTCCTGCTACCATGATTTATTTTAGTCTCCTCCACTAAATTGTCAGCAATGTAAGGGCAGGGATCATGCCCAGTAATAATAATGATAATAGTAATAATAATAATAATAATGGCATTTGTTAAGCGCTTACTATGTGCCAAGCTCTGTTCTAAGCACTAGAGTAGATACAAGGTAATAAGGTTGTTGCACGTGGGGCTCACAATCTTAAACCCCATTTTACAGATGAGGTAACTGAGGCACAAAGAAGTTAAGTGAATTGTCCAAAGTCACACAGCTGACAGTTGGCAGAGGCGGTATTAGAACCAACAACCTCTGACTCCCAAGCCTGTGCTGTTTCCACTAAGCCACACTGCTTCTCTATTGTATTCTTACAAGCACTTAGGACAGTATTTTTCACAGAGGAAGCACTCACAAAACACCAGTGATTGAGTACTAGAATGAGGGAGCACCCACTGACGTGAGGCTCAAGATTAACAAGCCATTCGTTTATAGAACAAATACTGAGCATAGTGACCACAAGATCTTTGGGGCCAGAAACCTGCATACTAATTCCAAATTGAACAGTCCTCCATTTTTTCACCTTGAGTAAGACGTTCAACTTCTCTGTAATTCCATTTTCTCATCTTTGAAATACTATTATTGCCCAGAAAGACTCTAAGAGAACGTTTCCCTTAAAAAATTCCTTGTAAATTTAAAATTAGTAATCACCAATATATCTCATTGCATTCTAAACTATCCTTACCGAGGTTTGTATTGAAGTTGAAAACACCTCAAGAGAATGATTACCTTGAATCTACCCAAGTGCTTACCACGGTGTTTGGCACATAGTAAGTGTTTAAACAAATCTCACAGTTACTATTATTATTGTTATGAAATTGTTTTAATCAAGGAATGTCTTTGAAAATTTAATGAAATAGCATGATGTATACAATTGGTGCTTTATAAGCCCTGGAACGGACAGGAACCTTGTCTAATTCCCACCTTTCCCAAGGCCTAGTATGGCACTGAACAGTAGTAGAGTACACGGTAAGAATTTTAATACTGTTGCCACTACTGTGCATGTGGAGTGGACTGTAAGCATGAGTAAGGAAGGCTGAAAAGCTGTGTTAAAATCCCCAGTGAATCAAAGATTAGTTCTATACAGCATCTAAATGATTCATTGATTCATTCAGCAATGTATATTGATTGCTTTCTGCATGCAGAGCACTGTACTAAGCGCTGGGGAAGTACAAGGGGGCAATGTATAAAGATGGGTCCTACCCAGCAATGGGCTTACAGTCTAGAAGGGGAAGACAGACAAAACAAAACATGTAGACTGGTGTCAGAACCATCAGAATAAATAGAATTATAGCTATACGTACATCATTAACAAAATAAAGTAGTCAATATGTACAAGTAAAATAAATAAATAAATCTGTACAAATGTGTATAAGTGCTGTGGGGAGGGGAAGGAGGTAGGGCATGTGCGGTGGGGTGGGTAATGGGTATTCATGGTAGAATGCTTTATCCAACTTTTCTGAAGAAATAGGTGTGAAATACCCTCAGGCATAAATCTCAAGATCCCTTAAAGGAATTTAAATATTCCTCTCTAAATATCCCTCTCTATCCATTACGCACAGGCTTTCACAGAAACTCCAAAGTCTGTGGGCTCTGTGCCTACTGACTGCTGTTACAAACAGCCATTGCTGTTTCAGGAGTGAAGAGGAAAGTGCAGACAAACATCAGCTCAAAAGGCTCAAACCTTTGCTCCCCTCTTAAATCTGCCTCTCAACCAGGAATGCCTGGAAATCAAATCTGAGAGCCAATTATTGTACTATACCAAGAGATCAGTAGAGTGCTCTGCACACGGTAAGTGCCCAATAAATACATATTGACTGACTGAACAAATTAAAGGGACAGTTGTTGAGATCAAATTATGTAAATATTTGTCTGTGGTGAGTATGGCTGTCAAGTCCAGACTACTTTTCTGGTGTTGTTTTTCATGCTGAAATAGAAGATTTAACCTGTCTTCGGGAAACAGTTGGAGAAGCCAATTAAATATCTTGGAGTTGGTAGATTCAAAAACCATAAGTTTTCTGAAATATCTGTGTCTCATTTAGGAGTAGAAGCAGTAACAGTAGTAGTGGTAGTAGTAATGCTTTTTATGGAGATCCTGCTGAGAACAATGTATAGTGCTAAGCACTTTACATATGACAGGAGCAGCAGACACATTCCTTGTCTACAGGAACTGCCACCTCTATAAGGGAAACAGGCATACTAATATTTTCTAAGTGGGGAATCAAAACAAAATATTTTAATACCGCATTAAAATGCTGAAGATGGGCTGGAAGATTTATAACATACTGAGGTTGGTTTAGAAATTAATACACTAGTATAAGAGTTGCCTGTGAGGTTTATGCCACTCAGGGAATTGGTAAAAAATTTGGGGAAGGCTTTTTGGAGAAGGTGGGATTTTAGGCAGGCTACTAACATGTAGATTGTTGAGTTCTGATGAGTTTGTGGAGGAAAGAAGTTTCAAGCTGTGGGGCAGGAAGAGCAAGATATAGGGGTTTTCAATAATTGTGATTGATAGACTGGAAAAGGGAGAGGATTCTAGACAAGGAAGAGTATGAATTGATAAGCAATGTAGCTGTGTGGATAGAGTGTGGACCTGGGTGTGAAAAAACCTGGCTTCAAATCCTAGCTCCACCACTTGTCTGCTTTATGACCTTGGGCACGTGACTTCACTTCCCTGTGTTTCAGTAACCTCTTCTGTAAAATGGGGATTAAGACTGTGAGTCCCATGTGGGACATGGACTGTGTCCAACCTGAGTAGCTTGTATCTCCCCCATGCTTAGTGCAATGCATGGCATATAGTAAGTACTTAACAAATACCATAAAAAACAAAACGAAACAAAAAACCTGGAGTTTAGCAAGTTAGAAGGGCCAATATGTAAAGTGGAGAACACCAATGGTAGGAGTTTATTGTCTGACGCAGGGAAAAGTGGGCAAACATTGGAGGGTTTTGAGGAGAGGGGAAAGGTACTTAGCTTCAGGAAGATCAATCACTCAATCAATGATATTTATTGAGCACTGACTGTGTGCAGAGCACTGTACTAGGTGTTGGGGAGCATACAAGGTAAGAGAGTTGGTAGACATGTTCCCCGTCTTCACTGAGCTTACAGTAAAGAGGAAGATGACCTAGGAAACAACGTGGCATATGGACTGAAACTCAAGAAGGCACCAAGGATGTTACTTTCAGATACTGGGATGAGGGTAATGTTGACAATGGAAATTTAAGCACTTTGATCCTCATCTGACACTCACCCCCACACTTATTGCACATATCCTCATATTCATTCATTCATTCAATTGTATTTATTGAGTGCTTACTGTGTTCAGAGCACTGTACTAAGCGCTTGGGAAGTATAAGTTGGCAACATGTAGAGACGGTCCCTACTCAACAACGGGCTCACAGCCTAGAAGGGGGAGACAGACAACAAAACAAAACATGTAGACAGGTGTTAAAATCGTCAGAACAAATAGAATTAAAGCTATATGCACATCATTAACAAAATAAATAGAATAGTAAATATGTACAAGTAAAATAAATAGAGTAATAAATCTGTACAAATATATACAAGTGCTGTGGGGAAGGGAAGGAGGTAGGGCAGGGGATCTGGGGAGGAGGAGAGGAAAAAGGGGGCTCAGTTTGGGAAGGCCTCCTGGAGGAGGTGAGTGCTCAGTAAGGCTTTGAAGGGAGGAAGAGAGCTAGCTTGGCGGATGTGTGCAGGGAGGGCATTCCATGCCAGGGGAAGAACGTGGGCCGGGGGTCGACAGCGGGACAGGTGAGAATGAGGTACAGTGAGGAGTTTAGTGGCACAGGAGCAGAGGGTGATTGCTGGGCTGTTGAAGGAGAGAAGGGAGGTGAAGTAGGAGGGGGAGAGGTGATGGAGAGCCTTGAAGCCGAAAGTGAGGAGTTTTTTCTTGATTCCTAGGTTGACAGGCAGTCACGGGAGATTTTTGAAGAGGGGAGTGACATGCCCAGAGCGTTTCTGCACAAAGATAATCCGGATAGCACAGTGAAGTATAGACTGAAGAGTGGAGAGACAGGAGGATGGGAGATCAGAGAGAAAGCCTATCCAGTTGGGATAAGATGAGAGATTGAACCAGCAAGGTAGTGGTGAGAGGAAAGGGCAGATTTTGGCGATGTTGCAGAGGTGAGACCGGCAGATTTTCGTGACGGATTGGATGTGTTGGGTGAATGAGAGAGCGGTGTCGAGGATGACACCAAGGTTGCAGGCTTGTGAGACAGGAAGGATGGTAGTGCCGTCTACAGTGATGGGAAAGTCAGGGAGAGGGCAGGGTTTGGAAGGGAAGATAAGGAGTTCAGTGTTGGATATATTGAGTTTTAGATGGAGGGCAGACATCCAGATGGAGATGTCCCGAAGGCAGGAGGAGATACGAGCCTGGAGGGAGGGAGAGAGAGCAGGGGCAGAGATGTAGATTTGGGTGCTATCAGCGTAGAGGTGATGGATGAAACCTTGGGAGCAAATAAGTTCACCAAGGGAGTGACTGCAGATAGAGAACAGAAGGGGATCAAGAACTGGCCTTTGAGGAACCCTTACAGGAAGGGGATGGGAGGGGGAGGGGGAGCCGCAAAGGAGACTGAGAATGAATGGCCGGAGAGATAAGAGGATAACCAGGAGATGACAGAGTCTGTGAAGCCAAGGTTGGATAGCGTGTTAAGGATAAAGGTTTGGTCCACAGTGTCGAAGGCAGCTGAGTGGTCGAGGAGGATTGGATAGAGTAGGAGCCGTTGGATCTGTCAAGAAGGTGGTCATTGGTGACCTTTGAGAGGGCTGTTTCGGTGGAGTGTAGGGGACGGAATCCAGATTAGAGGGGGTCAAGGAGAGAGTTGGCGTTGAGAAAATCGAGCCAGCAGGTGTAGATGACTCGTTCTAGGAGTTTAGAAAGGAAGGGTAGGAGGGAGATAGGGTGATAACAAGAAGGGGAGGTGGGGTCAAGAGAGGGTTTTTTTAGGATGGGGGAGATGTGGGCATGTTTGAAGGCAGAGGCGAAGGAACCAGTGGAGAGTTAGCAGTTGAAGATGGAAGTTAAGGAGGGGAGGAGGGAAGGGGCGAGAGATTTGATAAGATGAGAGGGAATGGGGTCTGAAGCACACGAGAATGGAGTAGCACTTGAGAGGAGGGAGGGGATCTCATCTTAAGATACTGCTGGGTAGGATGGGAGAGTAGCAGAGAGGGCTGAGAGCTGGGGGGATGGAGAAGGGGGAGGGGTGACTTTGGGGAGCTTAGACCTGATGGAGATAATTATACTAATGAAGTAGGAGGCCACATCGTTGGGAGTGAAGGATGGACGAGGGGGAGGAACAGGGGCCTGAGAAGGCAGTTAAATTTACAGAAGAGCTGACGGGGATGATGGGCATGGGTGTTAATAAGGGAGAAGAAGTAGTTTTGCTTGGCAGAGGAGTGGGCAGAGTTAAGGCAGGAAAGTATTAACTTGAAGTGAACGAGGTTGGCGAGAGTATGTTTTTTATACTCTCTCCAGCAGCATTCAGCAGCTCGAGCATAAGAGCAAAGGAGGTGGACAGTGGGAGGGATCCAAGGCTGTGGGTTAGTGGTACGAGAGTGGCAAAGGGAAAGGGGAGCGAGTGAGTTGAGTTGAGTGGAGCGGGTGGGAGTTGAGAGCAGTAATCTGGTCATCAAGATTGGGTAGAGAGGATAGGGAGACGAGGTGGGGTGTGATGCGCTGATGCATATACCCTTGCATCCTCTACCTGTACTTTATTTTAGTGTGTTTCCCTGACTGTTTCCCTGTTCACCAAATCTATTGTTTTCTCCTAAACATTTAGTACAGTTTTTTCACCCATAGTGAGTGTTCAGTAATTACATCTGATTGATTGATTGATTGTAGATGGACAGAATGGAAGAGAAGTGGATTAGAAGGGAAGTTGAGAAATTCAATTTTAGACTTTGACAAATGTACACTGATGATGTAGAGGCAGGAGGAGATGGGGGTTGGATAGGGTGTGGGAGGTCAGGGCTACAGAGATAGCTTGGGGCGATCAGGGAGTAGTTGAAATCATTTTTTGGATGAATTCTCTTCGTGAGAATAATGCCACATAAACAATATCTTCAACTCCTCCCTCTCTTTCAACCCCAATATTCAGGCTGTTGCCAATTGCTTTTGGTTTTACTACTACAATATTCCCAGAACCGGCCCCTTCCTCTTCACCCAAATGACCACCACACTGCTCTAGGCACTTTTCTTGTCCTGACATAACAACTATACCAGCCCTCCTCACTCATCTCCCAGCTGCCTTTCTCTCTTTCCTCCAATCCATTATTTCACTCCGTTCCCAGATCACTTCCCTGGAATGTTCTACCCGCAGCTCTTCACTTGTTAAAGATATTATTTTTTAATATATTAATGTAAGGCTCTACCTGAAAAGTCTTGCTAATAGGACTCTTCTGAAGATGAATCTAAGTTTATCAGATAGCTCTCTCCTGCCCTGCCTCCTTTATCTCTGTCTCTATTTTTCTGTCTTTATGACTGCTTATGCATCTCTCTTTAACTCTCTTTCTTTTCGGTCCTAGCATCCAATCTGCACCTCAGATCTCCTCGTATTTGAAAATACTAGGAGAAACTCTGTATAACTACTAAGTAATGATGAACTTGTAAAAACTGGTGAAACTTGTACTTGTACTTCCCAAGCGCTTAGTACAGTGTTCTGCACACAGTAAGCGCTCAATAAATATGATTGAATGAATGAATGAATGAAAAAATGCATAATGAAAATAATGATAGTGGGGTTGAGAAACGTCATAGACTCCATTTATATTCATTCATTCATTCAATCGTATTTATTGAGTGCTTACTGTGTGCAGAGCACTGTATTAAGCGCTTGGGAAGTACAGGTTGGCAACATATAGAGACGGTCCCTACCCAACAGTGGGCTCACAGTCTAGGGCTTTGAAAAGGGAGGGAGGAATCAGAAGGTCCTGGGTTTTAATCCTGGCTCCACCACTTGTCTGCTGTATAAGTGAGTTCTCTGGGCCTCCATTCCTTTCTTTGCAAAATGGGGGGTAAGACTGAGCCCCATGTGGGACAGGGACTGTCCAATCTGATTATCTTGTATCTACCCCAGCGATTAGAACTGTGGCTGGCACATGGTAAGCACTTATCAACTGCCATAATAATTATTATTCCGTGATTAGTCTTTGCTTGCTTTGATTTATATCTTGAACTGCTTACAGTAAATTTCTAAATAGTGAATTGTGGGGTATCCAATGACCTTTCCAGTATGCTTTCACTTAGAACAGTGATCTCAGCAAATATAAGGGATGAGGTATTAATTAGTAGAAAGAGCCCAGGACTCTGGCTTTTAGTCCTAGTTGTGCTATTTGACTGCTGTGGATGAGTTCCTTAACTTCTCAGTGTCTCTATTTCTTCATCTGTACAATCAGATAAAACATCCCCTGGAGGCCTACAGTCTAAGAGGAAGGGGGTCCAGATATTTTATCCCCATTGTGCAGATGAAGAAACTGAGGCACCGAGAAGCTACGGAACTTGCTCAAATCTAGGCTGTGTCTGATTTGATTACCTTGTCTCTACCTAATGTTTAGTATGGCACTGGAAACTTCCTAGTGCCTTTCTCACTCCCTTCATAATCATCATAATCGTCATTATTATTATATTTTAATGTATTCTTAATAGTACAACAGTCCCTCCATTCCTATTCAGAATGAGGACCTGTGTTCTGAGCTAGTGCTTTGAAATTAGTAATGCTTGATATTTCTCAATTTGGCTGATTCAGGTAAATATCCATCTGCTTTACATTCATCACGTTGGCCGACCTGATGGAGAATTCAAACAACATCACAGAGTTTGTCTTCAGGGGTCTGCTCCCAAACCAAAAGGGGAAGGTAACTTGTTTCGTGCTGTTCTTACTCTGTTATTTAGCCATCTTACTGGGCAATCTTCTTATCCTCACCACCATCAGAAACAGCCATCTTATTCAGCAGCCTATGTATGTTTTCCTCAGTTCCTTATCCACCATGGACCTCTGCCTCACCTCCACAGTTGCTCCTAAAATGATCGCGGGCCTATTGGTGGAAAGAAAAACCATCTCCTACAACTCCTGCATGGTCCAACTCTTTGGCACTCACTTCTTCAGCGATGCAAAGATATTCATCCTAGTGGCCATGGCTTACGATCGCTATGTTACCATCTGCAAGCCTCTCCACTACCTGATGGTCATGAGCCGGCAGACTTCCCACACGTTGGTCTTGGCCTCTTTTGTAGGGGCATTTGTGCATTCGATCGTGCAGATTTTCATCATGGTGCAGCTACCTTTCTGTGGCCCCAATCAGACTGATCACTATTTCTGTGATGTGCTTCCTCTGCTGAAGCTCGTCTGTACCGAGACCTATTTTGTCAACGTCTCAATCATTGCCAGCACGGGTGTTCTGTCCCTACTAACTTTTTTTTGCCTTGATCGTTTCCTATCTCATCATTTTATCCGTCCTGAGAAAACATTCCACAGAGGGTCGGCACAAAGCTCTCTCTACCTGTGGTTAACACATCACCGTGGTACTCATGTTTTTCTTGCCCCTCATCTTGACTTATATTCCCTTGGGCGATTCTGTCAGTGAAGATAAAGTGTTTGCCCTCTTTTACACCATCATCGCCCCCATGTTCAACCCCTTCATTTACACAGTGAGATACACCAACATGAAAAATGCAATGAGAAAGATGTGGTGTACAAAAGTGTTAACAGAAAGAAAATAAGTGCATAAAATTTACTTCCATTTCTTGTTTTCTGTATGCTTTAGCATAGCATTTTGAATTAGCTCTCCTCTCCTCCTCCTCTTCTCCTCCCCATCACCACCCACCTTTGCCCTACTCCCTTCCCCTCCCCACAGCACTTGCATATATTTGTACACATTTATTACTCTATTTCATTTGTACGTATTAACCATATTTATTTTATTAATGATGTGTATATAGCTATAATTCCATTTATTCTGATGGTATTGACACCTATCTACTTGTTTTGTTTTGTTGTCTGTCTCCCCCTTCTAGACTGTGAGCCCGTTGTTGGGTAGGGACCATCTCTATATGTTGCCCATTTGTACTTCCCAAGCACTTAGTACAGTGCTTTACATACAGTAAGGGCTCAATAAATACTCTTGAATGAATGAATTAGCATTAGCATGTGTTTTCCGCACACATTATTCCACATTAGCATACCCACAGGTTGTACTTCCAGACCCCCTTCTTGTACCAATCAATCAGTGGTATTTATTGAGTGCCTTCAGTGTGCAGAGCATGTACTAAGTGCCTGGGATAGTAAAATACCACAGAGTTGGTAGACATGATCCTTGATATCGTGAAGATCAAATGATCATCAGCATGCCTGCTCTCTTTGTGGCAGAGATAACATCACATGGCTATCAACATTTCTATGGTGTACTTCTGCCAAGGCTTCCCTCTTGCAAAATCTTCAAGATCATGGAGCTCTTCATGTCCTTCTTGAGAACAATTTTCCATGATAGTCATTTGCATGTGTAATGGCTCCTAGAACAGTCATCATTTAGTAATTAAAATATAAAACCAGGTGTTTTGTGTGATTCATTTCAACATGCTTGTGGCATAATGGTTCCTCTCGGTGGGGCAGTAAGTTACCTTTGCAAATTACTTTCAAAAATATTCAGACCTGAAAAATTCATTTGCTCTGCATATGTTGCATCAGCCCTGCCTGCATTTATCATCATCACCAATCGTATTTATTGAGTGCTTACTATGTGCAGAGCACTGTACTAAGCGCTTGGGAAGTACAAATTGGCAACATATAGAGACAATCCCTACCCAACAGTGGGCTCACAGTCTAAAAGGGGGAGACAGAGAACAAAACCAAACATACTAACAAAATAAAATAAATGGAATAGATATGTACAAATAAAATAAATAAATAGAGTAAAAAATATGTACAAACATATATACATATATACAGGTGCTGTGGGGAAGGGAAGGAGATAAGATGGGGGGATGGAGAGGGGGACGAGGGGGAGAGGAAGGAAGGGGCTCAGTCTGGGAAGGCCTCCTGGAGGAGGTGAGCTCTCAGCAGGGCCTTGAAGGGAGGAAGAGAGCGAGCTTGGTGGATGGGCAGAGGGAGGGCATTCCAGGCCCGGGGGATGACTGTGGGCCGGGGGTCGATGGCGGGACAGGCGAGAGCGAGGAACGGTGAGGAGATCAGTGGTGGAGGAGCGGAGGGTGCGGACTGGGCTGTAGAAGGAGAGAAGGGAGGTGAGGTAGGAGGGGGCGAGGTGATGGAGAGCCTTGAAGCCCAGGGTGAGGAGTTTCTGCCTGATGCTGCAGATTGATTGGTAGCCACTGGAGATTTTTGAGGAGGGGAGTGATATGCCCAGAGCGTTTCTGGACAAAGATAATCCGGGCAGCAGCATGAAGTATGGATTGAAGTGGAGAGAGACACGAGGATGGGAGATCAGAGAGAAGGCTGATGCAGTAGTCCAGACTGGATAGGATGAGAGCTTGAATGAGCAGGGTAGCGGTTGGGATGGAGAGGAAAGGGCGGATCTTGGCAATGTTGTGGAGCTGAGACCGGCAGGTTTTGGTGACGGCTTGGATGTGAGGGGTGAATGAGAGAGCGGAGTCAAGGATGACACCAAGGTTGCGGGCTTGTGAGACGGGAAGGATGGTAGTGCCGTCAACAGAGATGGGAAAGTCAGGGAGAGGGCAAGGTTTGGGAGGGAAGACAAGGAGTTCAGTCTTCGACATGTTGAGCTTTAGGTGGCAGGCAGACATCCAGATGGAGATGTCCTGAAGGCAGGAGGAGATGCGAGCCTGGAGAGAGGGGGAGAGAGCAGGGGCAGAGATGTAGATCTGGGTGTCATCAGCTATAGAGATGATAGTTGAAGCCGTGGGAGCGAATGAGGTCACCAAGGGAGTGCGTGTAGATCGAGAACAGAAGGGGACCAAGCACTGAACCTAAGGGGAACCCCCACAGTGAGAGAATGGGAGGGGGAGGAGGAGCCTGCAAAAGAGACTGAGAAAGAACGACCGGAGAGGTAAGAGGAGAACCAGGAGAGGACGGAGTCTGTGAAGCCAAGGTCAGATAGCATGTTGAGAAGAAGGGGGTGGTCCACAGTGTCAAAGGCAGCTGAGAGGTCGAGGAGGATTAGGACAGAGTAGGAGCCGTTGGATTTGGCAAGCAGGAGGTCATTGGTGACCTTTGAGAGGGCAGTTTCCGTGGAATGTAGGGAACAGAAGCCAGACTGGAGGGGGTCGAGGAGAGGGTTGTTGTTGAGGAATTCTAGGCAGCGAGTGTAGACAACTCGTTCAAGGAGCTTGGAAAGGAATGGTAGGAGGGATATGGGACGATAACTAGAAGGTGAGGTGGGGTCAAGAGAGGGTTTTTTTTAGGATGGGAGAGACATGGGCATGTTTGAAGGCAGAGGGGAAGGAACCAGTGGAGAGTGAGCGGTTGAAGATGGAAGTTAAGGATGGGAGAAAGGATGGAGCGAGAAATTTCATGAGATGAGAGGGAATGGGGTCAGAAGCACAGGTGGCCGGAGTAGCACTTGAGAGGAGGGAGGCGAGCTCCTCTGAGGACACTGCTGGGAAGGATGGAAGAGTAGCAGAGAGTGTTGAGAGCCGGGGGGATGGAGAAAGGGGGGAAGAGACTTTGGGGAGGTCGGACCTGATGGATTTAATTTTGTTAATGAAGTAGGAGGCCAGATCGTTGGGGGTGAGGGAAGGAGGAGGGGGAGGAATCGGGGGCCTGAGAAGGGAGTTGAGTGTACAGAAGAGCTGGCGGGGGTGATGGGCATGGGTGTCAATAAGGGAGGAGAAATAGTTTTGTCTGGCAGAGAAGAGGGCTGAGTTAAGGCAGGAAAGGATAAACTTGAAGTGAACGAGGTTGGCATGGTGTTTAGACTTTCGCCAGCAGCGTTTGGCAGCTCGAGCATAAGAGCGAAGGAGGCAGACAGTGGCAGTGATCCAGGGCTGTGGGTTAGTGGTGCGAGAGCGGCAAAGGGAAAGGGGAGCGAGTGAGTCTAGCTGAGTAGAAAGGGTAGAGTTGAGAGCAGTAATCTGATCATCAAGACTGGGTAGAGAGGAGAGGGCGGCGAGGTGGGGTGTGAGGCGCTCCGAAAGATGGGTGGGGTCCAGAGAGCGGAGATCTCTGTGAAGAAGTAATACGAATTTACAGGGGAAAGGAGTGTGAGTGAGGAGGCAGGTGAGAAGATTATGATCAGAGAGAGGGATTTCAGAGTTGGTGAGGGTGGACACAGTGCAGCGGTAGGAGATGATGAGGTCGAGGGTATGACCAAGGTATGCATTTACCATAATTCCACCCTCACACTTCTAACACTGGCTCCATAAAGTTAAGAGACTAGTATCCAGAGCTTGGTACAGTGCCTTGCACAGAGTATGTGCTTAACAAATATTGTAATTAATTATTATTGTTAATATGCTAAGGCTTGCAAAACCCAGCATGAATTCATTATGGAAACTAATATTGAAGGAAATTGTTAGAGGACTAATTCTTGCTTTCTGTGTCTGTTTTACCGTTAGCATTCATAAGACTGAATGATTTTTCCCCCCTCACTGGATGAAAGGAAGTAGGCATTACGTGGAAGGTATCATGACTGGAACCCATTAATCTAATTGTGTAGCCAAATGGAAAGAAGCACAGGATTCAGAGTTAGGAGGCCCAGGTGTGACTGTCCACAAGTTGCTTAACTGTTCTTTGCCTCAGTTTCCTCATCTGAAAAGCTGAATCAGAAACCTATTTCCCAACCCTCTAGGCTGTGATCCCTGCCTAGAACAGGGACTATGTCCATCTGATTATTTTGTCTTTAACCCCGCACTTAGCAAAGTACTGGACACCTACTAATCACTGAATGAATATTATTATCATTAACATTATTGTTATTATCCAACTTCCTATTGCTAAGAAAAAAGGGGACTATATTAATCTCTCAGGCTGATAGAGCAGAATTGGAAGCAGATAATTTATTCTTTACTATTTCCCTAAAATAAATATATGTATGTAAATATTTTCTGACCCCAGCAATCAATTCATCACACTTATTGAGCCCTTTATTATGTGCAGAGTATTGTAATAAAAGCTTGGGAAAGTACAGTGTAGCAATATAATAGGTGAGAGTGCTGCCTTTGAACCAATACATTTTCTCTTTCTCTCTCTCTTCTTCCCTCTCTTTTTCTCTCTCTCTCCCTTCCCCTTTTCCTCCCTCTCTCTTTCTCTCTATCTCTATACACTGTGTGACTAGTCCCAGGTTTAGATTATAACTAATGTTTAGGTTAAGATTAAAATGATGGTTCTTTTTAGCTTTAAACTCCAAACCCATTACAATCCAAGACCATGGCAGTCCACAAACGGCCAGAAAAGTTTCAAGCTTCACTAATTAACCAGCCACATGCAGATGGGGACTTGTATATAGAGATTAATCAATGAGAAAGCACGTCCTCTGCCGTTATTGGGTGTTCTATGATGGAATCCTGCCACGGTCATCAACAACACAACATTACCAAGGAACTAAGACCCGAACAGATACATTTTCAAGAAGATACTGACTCTCCCTAACATTTGAAATCAAAAGAATGGTTTACGGTAGCAGTAACAGCATTTATTAAGCACTCACTGTGTGGGCCACTGTAGTAAGTTCTGGGAGAAAATCCACAGATGGGAATTGGACCCTGACTCTGTCCTTCAGGGGTTTCACAATCCAAACCCATCAGATCTCTCAAGTTAACCTGGCCACTGAGCACCTGATTTTAGTTCAGTGAATGAGATGTTTGGCTCTCTCAGGACAAATCTGAACCTCTTCAAAGAGTTTAGGGGAGCACTAGATCAAGAGGACTTGAGGGGAGGCTGAGATGAGGCAAAAGGAAGGAACTGATTAGTAGAAAGCAGCAACAGTATAGGTAGTGTAAAAAAGAAGGGAGCTAGAAGTGAGAAGAAAGAAGAGAAGAAGTGTGCCTGGTTGAAAGAACACAGGCCCGGGTTCTAATCCTGACTCCTCCACTTGTCTGCTGTGTGATTTTAGGCAAGTCATTTCATTTATCTGTCCCTCAGTTACCTCATCTATTAAATGGGGATTAAGACTGTGAACCCCATGTGGGATATGGACAGTGTCCTACCTGATGATATTTTATCTACCCCAGTGTTTTGTACAGTGTCTGCCACATAGTGAGCAATTAACTCATACCATTAAGAAAAAGAGAGAGTGGGAGGGTGAGTCGGAGGAGATGAGGAAAAGGACTCATCATGCTGAAGCAGCGCGGCTCAGTGGAAAGAGCACGGGGTTGCAAGTCAAAGATTTTGGGTTCTAATCCCGGCTCCACCACTTGTCAGCTGTGTGACTTTGGGCAAATCACTTAACTTCTCTGTGCCTCAGTTCCCTCATCTGTAAAATAGGGATTAAGACTGCGAGCCCCACGTGGGACAACTTGATCACCTTGTATCCCCCCAGAGCTTAGAATAGTGCTTTGCACATAGTACGTGATTAACAAATACCATTATTATTTCAATTGGCTTTTCTGCATTTCTTAGTAGGTAAAGTAGCTGAGATTTGGTTATTAAGAAGGAAGCAACTGTAAAGAAAAATAAGTAAACTTTCCT
Organism: Tachyglossus aculeatus; assembly: GCF_015852505.1. Taxonomy (NCBI): domain Eukaryota; kingdom Metazoa; phylum Chordata; class Mammalia; order Monotremata; family Tachyglossidae; genus Tachyglossus; species Tachyglossus aculeatus. Next base: position 835,817 of record NW_024045093.1, read on the forward strand.
CATCAGATGATGAAACAGATACCAAAGTCATTAGTCTCATTCGCTAGAGTTCATAGCTGGACAGGTATGACGTCCCTTGGAGGCTGGTTCCCTTGAGTCTTCGGATGACTTTAAGTATTTTCCGGAGGATTTTTTGGACTGGTTCAGCAGAGATATTGGTGTCACCTAACAGCTTTTCTGTTCTTCCTGAGCTCAGGAGGATGAGAAAGATTGACTCAGCAGGCTCAGGACATTTTGGCTTCTAAGAGATTATTGCTGTACTTTAGAAGCGACAGGCACGTTGGCTGGCTCTAGAGTAAGATGGATCTGTCAGTCAGTCAGTCTATTGTATTTATTGAGTGCTTGCTGTGTCCAGAGCATTGAACCAAGCGCTTGGGAGAGTTCAATACAACAATGAGCAGACACCTTTCCTGCCCGCAGTGGCTGCATTTCAAGGAAAAGAATATTAATATTTGACTAGTGGGGGGCAATTCATTAAAGGAATTTTACAAGGACAGAACAGGACTTTCAAGACTTTGGCCCGTGGGACAAAGTTATTATATTCATTCACCCCCAAAACACAACAGGGTGTGTTCAGATGTTGCAATATTTTTATGTGCCACATGGCCTCTCTTTATGAGCAGCCACAACTGACAGGGTCCTGGGCTGTACTTTCCAGCACAGCTGCTCAGACCCAATGTTCAGGTATTGCTGCTCATGTGGATGATGAACAGGAAGGAGGAAGTGGATGCTTAAAGAATTGCCCTACTGTGGCAGACCTAACATCTGGCCCATCAATTACTGGGCCTAAGTAGTAAGCCAGGACCCCCGGCCTTTCGTGCTCACAGGAAGACCTACAAGGTACTGAAAGGAGAGCTGTGGCCAAAAGGCTGGTCTCTGTTATCACAGCCTTGTACAGGCAAGAGTTACTTGTTATTGGCCCTACGGCCTTGCATAGATGGGTGGTGCTTGTTACTGGCCTTGAAGGTTACAGAATTGGTGTGTTAGCTATAAACACAGGAACATGGAAAAATACAGAATGTGACTGAAAGATATAAAAGTCTTGCTGCTTAACCCAATAAACAGTCTCCTTGTCCACCTTGAGACTCGCCTGGCCTGTGTTCTTCCATTGCGTGTGCCCATCACCCCGCTGAGCCGGACGCGTGGAGGCAGACGGCAACAGATGGTGCCTGAACAGGGACTCAGCACCGCAACCCTCATGAAGCAACTCATCACTGCGCAGTGACTCACCAAAGAACGGAAAAGGTGAGGGCATTTAAGTTTACTTTCGTTTTCAAACACCAGGCTTACTACAGGGAAGAAAATGGGACAGATTCAATTCGGCTCCCGGGATCACTATATTCAGTTGTTAAAAGATGTAGCGAAGGAGCGTGGGCTAATTATAACCACTGCCCAGATTGAACAATTTTTGGAATGCGTGGAAAAATGCTGCCCTTGGTTTCCAAAGCAAGGAAAGTGGAATCCTTTCACTTAGCCAGCTCCTTCCGCACCACCCCCTCCACCACCCCCTCCATGGTCCTGAAACCAGCACAAACACTTCTGCAGAGAGCGATGGAGGCTGCTATGGAAGGGGGAGAGGAGATACCCATTGAATTATTGATGGGTTTCCCTGTGATGGAGCAACCTGACCCTGCTAATCCTGGTCAGTTAATATGTACCCACGAACTCTTGAATTTCAAATTATTAAAAGAAGTGAAACAGGGTGCTGCGACATATGGACCCACGGCTCCTTATGTGCTGGCACTCATAGAAAGTATTGCTTCCTCAATCCTTTGCCTGTATGATTGGCAAACGTTAGCCAAGACTGTCCTGGATGGCGGAGACTGTTTGCTTTGGAAGGCAGAATTTTTTGATTTGTGCACGGAGCAAGCGCGTCGCAATGATCACGCCCGACCTCCAGTTCAAATAACTTTCGAGATGCTTACAGGGAGTTACAGACTCGTGAAAGCTTGTCCCAGTCCCTACCCAAAGGGGTACTGATTACATGGAAAACTGTTTCTACAGCGCTGCGGGCGCTGCATCCCGCTGAACGGGTGTTACAGGAGGTGCCGGCGACGAGCAACTTGGGGGCAGGGAGTGATCAGGAGGATCCCCTGTCCTTTGAAGTTTTGTCACCAACAGAAGAATTGGAGCCGGTGTATGCTGCCGTTCCGGATCCCGAGGACTTGTATCGGGACCAGGATCATAATGACTCTGGTGATCCTTCTGACTCTGGGACTGCAGACCCGAAGGAGGTATCTGATCTATACCCGCCTTTGGCCCCTCTTACAATGACGGCTGCTGCCGCACCCACAGCAAAGGACATTTTGCAAACCCAGAGCCTGCAGGCAGTATCCCATTCGTCGATCGTTCCCCCTCCCCGCCTTGCTCCCCCTTTGTCCGCTGCGCCGCCGTATGTATATGATGTGCCTGCTACGGCGCAGCCTGCCTATACCGGGGCCCTTTCAGGCTGCCGGCAGGAGGCATTGCGCCGAGGGGATGTACAGCTACTGCAAGCGGTGCCGGTGGTGTATCTTCCCGGGCGGCCGGCTCAGTATGACTCTCTCCCTTATGAGTTGATTAAGGAGTTGCAGAAAAGTGTTCGCGATTATGGGTTACAGTCGTCCTATACAGTGAATCTAATAGCGGCTGTCTCTGAATTGTATGTGATGACACCCCATGATTGGCGTACCTTGTTGCGTTTATTGCTCAGTCCGGCCCAGTTTTCTGTTTGGGACTCTGAGTATCGGGAAGCTGTTACCCTGCAAGTTATGGATAATATTGCTAACAATATTAATCTTGGGGTGGTAGGGAAACGAAGGAACACCCAGAAAGAGTAAAATGGAAGGACCCCCTCACGCGACAGTGGCAAGGGCCAGATCCCTTATTAACGTGGGGCGGAGGGTATGCTTGTGTCTTTCCAGAAACTGAGGACCGCCCGATCTGGAACCTACAAAGAACATACGTCGTGTCCTTTCTACAGCACGTCCTCCCTCACCTTGCATACCTCAGGAACTGACAGAGAATCAGGGTACAGACCCCGCGACTCTCCCCCTGAAGGACCAGCAGCCAAGCCCTTGAAAAATGGTGATCGCCTTTCTGATCCTCGCCTACTCCACTGTTGTGATTACTGAGGACTGTTGGACTTTTGTTCCATACGCTCCGTGGGTGCGGCCAGTTACGTGGCAGGACCCGGTGGGAAATATTCTCATTAACGTTTCTGACCCTGTAGGGGGGGATGCGATTCCATGGGAAGGACCAGGAGAAGAGACACTTGTCATTGTCTCCCTCCTTGCAACTTGTACTCCTATATGTTTTTCTGCATCCACAACCCCAAGTCCGTGTCTGTCTCTACTCCCCCTAATCACTTGGGCTCAGGAAAGAGAATTGTGTGAACCCCAGCCCTGTTCGGTGTACTGTGGGGTTACCCGTTTGACTGCTGTATCCCATCGTCTGGGAACCTCACCCCCCCCGTACCAGAACTTCCTTCATGTGTGTTTGCCAGCTTGTCTTGGCTGCCTTCAGAGTTGGTTTTGCCTATTTGGCAAACATGTCGACAACCTTTTCCCACGATTATTCATTTGTCCTCCCACGTATCCCCAGCCACTTTATTGAACTGGGGTGGACATGACAACCTTACTTATTTATCACCTTTGCATGGTTATCTTGGGTTTCTGCCCACGGATGCTTTCCAGGCTTTAGGTTCCTCTTGTGCCGGAACTTCCTCCCCCTTGGACACTAGTCTTTGGCGGGGTTTTGCTGCTCTGGGTCTAATCACACTTGTTTTTGCTCTATTACCGGTCGATTACCTTCCTTCCTCTCCCCCTCGTCCCCCTCTCCATCCCCCCATCTTACCTCCTTCCCTTCCCCACAGCACCTGTATGTATGTATATATGTTTGTACACATTTGTTACTCTATTTATTTATTTATTTATTTTACTTGTACATATCTATTCTATTTATTTTATTTTGTTAGTATGTTTGGTTTTGTTCTCTGTCTCCCCCTTTTAGACTGTGAGCCCACTGTTGGGTAGGGACTGTCTCTATATGTTGCCAACTTGTACTTCCTAAGCGCTTAGTACAGTGCTCTGCACACAGTAAGCTCTCAATAAATACAATTGATGATGATTACCGGTCCCTTTCGATTCTATCCCAGTCCATATGGAAGAACGGCAAATAAGAGCATGTATATTGCCACCGCAAGCCTTCCTTGTTGGCTACCCATCCCTTATCCCCTTCCCTTCCCTCTGGAATATTACATGTGATAATTGTAGACTTACCCAATGTATATCCGCCCATGATGCCACTGCTACTATTCTTATAGTAGAACAACCTCGTCATGCTATACTACCCACTTCATTATCCCACCCTTGGGCTGAGTCCCCTGTGGATTCTGCCCTGCAGATGCTAGCTGATCATTTTCATATTCCAAAATAGTGACATCGTCGGTTTGTTGGATTGTTAATTACTGGGTTTATCGCTTTGGCATCCCTTATTATTGCTACCACCTTATCCTCTATTACCCTGCATACTGAAATAACACAGGCCTCCTTTGTTAATTCCCTTGCAAGAAATGTTTCTGGTGCTCTGCAAACACAGTTACGATTAGATAAAGACTTTACTGCTCACCTCTCTCTTCTACAGCATTCTCTTATAGAATTAGGAAATGAGGTTGATGCTCTGCACACTTAACTTTCTTTTCAACGTTGCGATTATCGTTACCCTCATATCTGTGTGACCCCATATTATTATAATGCCACATTTCCCGGGTTTTCACGGTCTGCGATCCAAAATCGACTCCAAGGAGCCTGGCATTCTTCGAATGTCTCCCTTGATATGTCACACCTTGCCTTACTCTCCGATGCTATGCAAAATACCCCTCCCTTGACCATTCCTGCTGATATTGCTTCACCGATCATTTCTGCCCTTGAGGCGGTTAATCCTTTCAATTGGCTCTCAATGCTGCTTCATAGTCTCCCATATATTATTTTGTTGATCTTGGCCCTGTTTTGCCTGCCCTGCCTTGCCCGATGGCTATCTGTCTTCCTTTGCCCGCTTCTTAGTCAACTCTATGCTTTGCAATTGTTTCAAAAACAAAAAGGGGGACTTGTGGCAGACCTAACATCTGGCCCATCAATTACTGGGTCTAAGTAGTAAGCCAGGCCCCCCCGGCCTTTCGTACTCACAGGAAGACCTACAAGGAACTGAGAGGAAAGCTGTGGCCAAAAGGCTGGTCTCTGTTATCACAGCCTTCTACAGGTAAGAGTTACTTGTTATCGGCCCTACAGCCTTGCATAGACGGGTGGTTCTTGTTACTGGCCTTGAAGGTTACAGAATTGCTGTGTTAGCTATAAACACAAGAACATGGAAAAATACAGAATGTGACTGAAAGATACAAAAGTCTTGCTGCTTAACCCAATCAACAGTCTCCTTGTCCACCTTGAGACTCGCCTGGCGTGTGTTCTTCCATTGCGTGTGCCCATGTCCCCACTGCACCGGACACGTGGAGACAAACGGCAGCACCCTACCACGACCATCCCTAAATACCTGTTCAGAGCTGACAGGTGCAGAATTTAGAATCATCACTGTAGGAGAACCTTATCCCCTTTCCCACCCCAGCCTTACTACCCAGCCTGGGGCATGGAAATCAACCTTCCTAGAACATTTTTCCCTAGGAAAAAAATTAAAAAGTCTGTGCACTCTACATCACTGGAATTTTTTCATCTAGAGATAAAGTGAATTTTGGAAATATGCTATCTCTCTCCTTTTATATGTCATTCTTGTTTAGTTCAAAAGGAATTTTCAATTTACAGGCTTTTATAGCCTTGGAAATTCTTATAGGGGCCCTCTTCTTCTTCCTCTTCCTCTTTCTCTTCCTCCTCTTCCAAATCTTTTCTCTTCTTCATTCTTCTTTTTTATGGTATTTTTTTTAAGCCCTTACCATGTGCCAGTCACTGTGCTAAGAACTGGGGTAAATACTAGGTAATACTAGGTAATCAGGTTAAACATAGTCCCCGTTCCACATGGAGCTCACAAGTCTTAATTCCCATTTTACAGATCATGTCACAAAGGTACAGAGAAGTGACGTTACTCTCCCAGGTCGCACAGCAACAACTGGCAGAACCGGGTTTAGTACCCAGGTTCTTCTGACTTCCAGGCCCGTGCTCGATCCACTAGACCACACTGATTCTCATTGCTCTCATGGCTCTCCATCACCTCTCCCCCTCCTACCTCACCTCCCTTCTCTCCTTCTACAGCCCAGCCCACACCCTCCACTCCTCTGCAGCTAATCTCCTCACTGCGCCTCGTTCTTGCCTATGCCGCTGTCGACCCCCGGCCCACATCATCCCCCCGGCCTGGAATGCCCTCCCTCCCCACATCTGCCAAGCTAGCTCTCTTCCTCCCTTCAAGGCCCTACTGAGAGCTCACCTCCTCCAGGAGGCCTTCCCAGACTGAGCCCACTCCTTCCTCTCCCTTCCCCTCTTTCCTCTTTCCTCCCCTTCCTCTTTCTTCCCTTCCCCATCCCCCCTCCTTACCTCCTTCCCCTCTCCACAGCACCTGTATGTATGTATATATGTTTGTACGTATTTATTACTCTATTTATTTAATTTGTACATGTTTATTCTATTTATTTTATTTTCTTAATATGTTTTGTTTTGTTCTCTGTCTCCCCCTTCTAGACTGTGAGCCCACTGTTGGGTAGGGACCGTCTCTATATGTTGCCAACTTGTACTTCCCAAGCGCTTAGTACGGTGCTCTGCAAACAGTAAGCGCTCAATAAATGCGATTAAATGAATGAATGAATGAATGAGTATGTTATTGCTTCTCCACTACTTCAGTTTCCACTATTATTTGTCTCTACACAACCAACGCTTGAGTGTACTCTTCTAAACATTTAGGGATGGGAATATTGATGGTATTCTAAAATGGAATGTAAGCCTAAATGTGAATGTGCGCACACACACACACACACACACACACACACACACACGTACTCTGTCATTCTATGGTTGGATTACACAAATGATACTCTTTTCTCACCCTGTTCGTTTTCCCTGTTCTTCTTCATGTTTTCCTTCTAGTGGCCTCTCCCCTCTTTTTATCTTTTACATTTTACATTTTCCTGCCTTTAAAAACACATTCTGATTTCTGGGCAGGAGTTTATTTTTTGGTCATTGTTATTCGACTCCTTTTAATGTACGTTTCTTTTGATTCCAGCATTTTTTCATTCTTCCCAAATACTTGGGAAATTCATTCTTACATTCATTCAATCATATTTATTGAATGCTTACTGTGTGCAGAGCACTGTACTAAGCACTTGGAAAGTACAGTACAGCAATAAAGACAGACAATCCCTGCCCACAACCGGCTTCTTCCAAAGTTCTTCCCCAAAGTCAAGGGGACTTTTTGCAAGTATTTTTTCATTGTTTTCAGGTATATCTGAATAACCTTTTTCTTCTGCTTCTCTCTTTTTTCAAGTCATTTTCCTTTCTTCTCAACTTATTTCTCCCATGTTTTCGCAGTATTTAGTATTTTCACTGTCTTTCCTGTTTTTTCACATACCCATCTTTCTCCTCCATATATTTCCCTCCTTCTGCTTTCACTCTAGTGTTTGCTGTTATAACCCTAAACCTTCTAGTTATCCATTTTTCTAATTGCTCTCTTTCGCCACACCTGGTCTCCTGGGATCTTACTCTCTGTTGCCTATTTGTACTTCCCAAGCGCTTAGTACAGTGCTCTGCACATAGTAAGCACTCAATAAATACGATTGATGATGATGATTCCTTTCCAACACCAGCAGCAAAGTGGGCAGACGAATTGAAAAAAAAAACACACCTTTTTTAAAAATAGTACTTGTTAAGTATTTATTATGTGCCAAGCATTATACTAAGTGCTGGGCTAAATAATCAAGTTGGGCACAGTCCCTGTCCCAGATGGGACTCACAGTCTAAGTAGGAGGAAGTAGTATTTAACCCCCATTTTACAGTTGAGGTAACAGAAATCAAGTGACTTGCCCAAGGTCACGTGGCAGGGGGAATTAAAACCCACATCTTTTGACTCCCAGGCCCGAGCTCCTTCCACTAAGTCACTCTGCTTCCCAGCACTTTGGATACTGTCAGTTACTCTCTTTTTCTTGATATTTATTCATTTCTCAAATTCTCCACTTTCATCCATTCCCTTACTCTTAGCACTAATTCTTGCCGTTTACCTCTTTGCCTCTTTCCTCAGTTCTGATACTTCACCTCGATTTGTTTGGATTCACTAGTAGTCCTCCAGTATCAGCTATTTCCCTCCCCACTCTTGATTGTTATTATGGCATTTGTTAATAATAATGATGACATTTGTTAAGCGCTGACTATGCGCCAAGCACTGTTCTAAGCCCTGGAAGTGCTTGCTATTCATTCATTCAATCATATTTATTGAGCGCTTACTGTATACAAAGCACTGTACTATATTCATTCATCAATTCATTCAATCACATTTTATTCATTCAATCATATGTATTGAGCGTTTACTGTGTGCAGAGCACTGTACTAAGAGCTTGAAAAGTACAACTTGGCAACAGTGACAATCCCTACCCAACAATGGGCTCACAGTCTAGAAGGGGGAGACAGACAACAAAAGAATAACATCAATAACATCAAAATAGATAAATGCTATTGAGTGCATAATGTGTGCAGAGCACTGTACTAAGTGCTTGGAAGTACAATTTTGCAACAGATAGAGACAATCCCTTCCCAACAACGGTGGGGGAGGCAGAGAACAATACAAAACAAGTAGACAGGCATCAGTAGCATCAAAGTAGAATTGTAGATATTTGGGAGAGTTCTATATAACAATAAATAAATACATTCTCATTCCATAGTGAGCTTCCATGTGTCAAGCACTATTCTATGTGATGGGGTAGATACTAAATCGTCATGTCAAACATAGTCACTCTATCCCATAAGACTCCAGTTTTGGTAGGAGGGTGAACAGGCATTGAATTCCCATTTTAAAGATGAAGAAACTGAGGCACAGAGCAGTTAAGTGACTTGCCCAAGGCCATAGAACAGACAAGTGATAGGGCCAGAATTTGAACTAGGGTCAGCTGAGTTCCAGGACTGTGCTTTATCCACTGGACCAAGATGCTCCACATTAGAAGGCATTTTTTTCTCAGTTGAGGTGCATTGTGTTTTCAATTTTTTCACAGTGGTGACCTCCCCCCGTTCCTTGAGGTCATCCAGGGAGGTTGCAATTTGGAGTAGGTTGTTCTGTGCTCCCCTCCAATCATTTCTGGGTTGTAACTAGAGGGATAAGCTTAGCACTGGCTGGCTATCTTTTTCTATATCTAGTTTTTGTAGGTGGGTGTTATATGTGAAAAAATATTTTATAATTTCCCTGTATAGCACCTGAGTTTGATTCCTCCCAGTAACATCACCCAATGTGGAAACCGCGACATCCAACCCCTGAGAAACATTCTAAAGAATTCTAGTAGATTAAAATATTTATTAAGTGCTTATTGTGTGCACAGCACTGGACTGAGGGCAGGGAAAGAAAAGAACCGGTGGAAATTGGACATAGTGCCTGTCCCTCGTGGGCCTCACAGAGCCCAGGCTTGGAAGTCAGAGGTTGTGGGATCTAATCCTGGCTCTGCCACTTGTCAGCTGTGTGACCTTGGGCAAGTCACTTAATTTCTCTGTGCCTCAGTTACTTCATCTGTAAAAGGGGGATGAAGACTGTGAGCCTCACGTGGGACAACCTGATTACCTTGTATCTACCCCAGTGCTTAAAAGAGTGTTTGGCACATAGTAAGTGCTTAACAAATACCAACATTATTATCATTATTATTATTGTTAACAGTTTAAATGGGGAGAAGGGATTGGAGACAGAAACTCCAGGAGTTGATACATTGAAACACAACATAAAAGGATAAACAAAATAATCTCCAAGTCTCGGAGGTGATGGAAGGAACAGCTTTTATCCATGGCCCGGTGTGTATGGAATATGCCAGGAGTCGGGATCCTGGATGGTGGAAGGGAAAGGAGCAGTTACCCTGGAAGCTTTTCTCTGTGGCAATGGAGGAATGGGATGAGAGCAGGGGAAGCTTTTATCCCCATCCTGGTGCGAGGAGATAATGCTGAGAGTAAGGACCCTCGGTGGAGGGAGGGAAGGTGGGAGTTACCATGTGCTTTTCCCAGTAGTGATGGAGGGATCTGAGAGAATGCAGGAGTCGCTTGTATCCTGGTGCACAGATCAGGCTGGGAGCAGGGACCCACGGGGGAGGGAGGGTAGGTGTTAGTTACCACAGTGCTTTTCTCGGAGAATATGGAAGAAACCTGAATTGAAATAGCAATGGAAGAAATCAAGTGCATTCAGCCGAATCCAAATTAGGAAGCATCTACTATCTTCTGTCAGTTGTAAAAACTTAGACAAGTCGAAGGATGTGCACCCCTCTCTGTCTTTCTGCCTCTTTCTCTTCATATTAATTCTATGTATCTAAATTTCTTAATTTCAAGATGGCCCTAATGGAAAATACCATAATAATCAAGGTTTAATAAGACTTTGGTTCAAAACAGAGCTTTTACAATTCTGATCGACTACACTGATCACCTCTGTCAGAGAGATAATCTTTCCAGATACACTACCTGGGAAAGGGGAGGCACAATTGTGAATATTTACCTGGATGGAGATGTTCAAAATAAATTAAACCTTTTCTCAAGGCAACTCTGGACCCACAGTCATTACTTTCTCACTTTTTTCAGGTTTCCTCCAACAACCCTAATGAATATGGATTTTGGGAAGGGTAGAGGAAACTCTTGAGGGAATCAGAATCTGGAGTTTGTATTTCAGAGCCCTTCAACTCTTTTTACTGATCAACCAAATTAATGTTTAGAGAGGCTGGGCTCTTGGATCAATATAGTTAAATCTCAATAAACCATGTTTTTAATCATTTCAGGCACAAAGTTCTTGGTGTGTTTTCACCACTTGAAAAACTAAATGGGAAATAAGAAAAACATCACAGAATTCATTCTCTTGGGACTTATGCAAGATCAGAACGTTCAGATATTTTGCTTTGTGCTGTTTTCGTTCTGTTGCATTGTACTCTTAATGGGAAATCTTCTCATTCTCATCACCGTTAGATGCAGCCGTCTTATCAACCAACATATCATCATCATCATCATGGTATTTGTTAAGTGATTCCTATGTGCAAAGCACTGCTCTAAGCACTGGGGGGATACAAGGTGATCAGGCTGTCCTGCGTGAGACTCACAATCTTAATCCCTATACCTCATCTATTTTATAGATGAGGTAAATGAGGCACAGAGAAGTTAAGTGACTTGCCCAAAATCACACAGCTGACAAGTGGTGGAGCTGGAATTAGAACATATGTATTATTTCCTGGCACACTTGTCTTCTATAGACGTGTGCTATACTTCTACAGTTACCCCCATACTGATCCAGGACTTACTCGCTCAAACAAAAGTCATTACTTTCGACAATGGCATGTTGCAACTCTTAAGCACGCCCTTCTTTATGTGCATCCAGGTCTTCATTCTTCCGGCAGTGGCCTTTGACTGATATGTGGCCATCTGCAGACCTCTACACTATGTGGTCATCATGAGTAGGAAAAAATGCAAACTCCTGATCTTGGTTTCCTGGGTGGGTGATTCCATCCACACATTTCCCTGATTGTTCATCGTTTTTCAGTTGCTCTTCTGTGGTCTTAATGAGGGTGATCACTACTTCTGTGAAATTTCTCCCTTGCTGAACATCACCTGCATGGATACCTACCTTGTGGGCACCCTGCTTGTGGCAAATTCGGGGATGGTGCCCTTGGCCACTTTCATCATCTCGTTGGTTTCCTATGTCATCACATTGTTTTCCCCAAAAACCCATTCAGCAGAAGGGCACCGCAAAGCCCTCTCCACCTGCGGGTCTCACATCGCAGTGGTCATCCTATTCTTCATGCCTTCCATCTTCACCTACCTGCGGCCCCCCTCCAGCTACTCTGAGGAAAAGGTGTTTTCCCTCTTTTACACAATCATCCCACCCTTGTTCAATCCTTTAATTTACTCACTGAGAAACACAGAGATGAAAAATGTCATGAAAAAGGTCTGGTGTAGAAAGGTGTCTTCAGAAGGTAAACTTAATTAGCGACATTCCTTCACTGGGAGTCCACTCCGAGGAAGGGAAAGCGAATTCTGACTGAACCTAATTAACAAGTTGAAATATCCCTTCAATGTCCAGCATGCTGAATCGACAATATTCAATGGAAACAAGGTCCCCAGACTCCGTGTATTCCATATATGACTGATTTGCTTTTCATTAATCCTTAATGGAAAGTGAAAGTGGATTTGCCTCCATTTTTAGACCGTAGGCTCTTTGTGGGCGGTGAACATGTCTATCAACTTTATTGTGCTCTCTCAAGGGCTTAATACAGTGCATTGCACACAGTAAGCACTCAATAAATACGATTGAATGAATGAATAAATACCATCTATTGATTGACTTGGGGAATGCGATTAACCTCTTGGACTATTATCTGGTGTGTGTTATATTCTGTGTGATTCTCATTCACTTGGGGAAATTCTACTTTTGTGCTAAGGTGGTATGATTGGACTATACTGTTATGTTATACTCTCCCAAGCACTTAGTACAGTGCTCTGCACACAGGTAGTGCTCAGTAAACACGACTGAATGACTGAATTTTCTGCTCAGGAGGAAGAACGTTACCTAAATTAATTGTCTTCACCTCCAGAAATGCTTTACTGCACAGAAAATTATCTTCCCTAACAAACCCCATTTCAAAAGGCTTACCCATTAATAAAGTAATATGTTCCACAATAGGACTGGAGCAGGTACCTGCCTTAACCTAATGCCTTCCTGAATGTTAGTTCTCTTACTCAAACCCTAACTCCCTGCAGGGGCAGAAAGCTCATAAACATTTTTAAGTTGGGATTCTCTACCATGTACTAGACTGCGATAATAGAAATGCCAGTTGAGAAAAGGGGATAGTCTCAAATTGCTCCACTGAAGGGCTTCACTAGGTGAAATGTGTGTCTTGCATTGAATAGAGTTGAATTTATAATGTGGCACTGTTATTTTTATTCTTTCTCTGCCAAACTGAAAACTCCTTAAGGTTGGGCCAGTGCTTAGTCACTTTTGCCATATCCCCATGTGTCTACTTCAGCACTCTCTGCAGAATATACAATCAATAAATCATTTTCCTAATGATGAGCTTTGTGGCTGATTGTGTTTCAGGATCTCTGTGTTCAGGACCACCTTTTTCCATTTGGCTATGGGTCATATAATGCTCTGAAAGCTGTGTGGGTCTCCTCTAGTAGGATCGTGTCTTATAACTACATAGAGAGTTGGTCAGTTACTATAGATTTACTATACTTTACTAGTATGCTATATTGTATACTATAGTATTCAATACTAGCATACTATAGTATACTATACTAGTTTAAGTATATGGCTTTCTATCTATAGTTACTATACATATTTAGATTAGGATGAAAGTTGACTGCCCTCAGTCTCACTTGGAAAAGCAGCGTGATATAGTGGGAAGAATATGGGCCTGGGAATCAGAGAACATGGGTTCTAATCCTGGCTGTGCCACTTGCCTGCACTATGAGCCAGGCCAAGTCACTTAATGTCTCTGTGCCTCAGTATCTTCACCTGCAAAATGGGGATTCAGTGTCTGTACTCCCTCCTACTTAGGCTGTGATCCCCATGTAGGACAGGGACTGTGTCCGACCTGATTATCTTATATTTACATATAAGATATTTACAGTATCTTATAGTTACCCCAACACTTAGTACTGCACCTGATATGTAGTGAGTGCTTAATGAATGTCACAATTATTATTATTATAATTGTTGTTGTTATAATTATTCTTCGTAGGAGTAATAATGGTATTTATTAAGAGCCTACTGAGTACAATGCACTGTACTAAGCCCTTGGGAAAGCATACCAGAAGCACAAGGCAAAGTACCTGTCCACGAGGAGCTAACACTCTAATGGAGGAGATGGAGATTCAAAAGAAATAAATTTAATGTAAATATATTGAATTTTGGTTTTTGTGGGTTGTTTTTATGGCATTTGTTAAGCACTCACTACGTGCCAGGTACGGTACTAAGTTCTGGTTGGATAGGGCTCACAGTCTTAATCCCCCTTTTACGGATGTGGTAACCGAGGAACAGAGAAAGTGAAGTGATTTGCCCAAAGTCATCCGGCCTTAACAAAAGGCAGAGCTAGGAATCGAATCCAGGTCCTTCTGACTCCCAGGCCTGTGCTCAATCCATTAGGCCATGATAATTCTCTGAATGTTCAAAGGAATATACAAATGACGCTATATGGATGTGCCCAGATATTGTGAAAATATTTCATTCTCTCAATAGGTTTGCCACAGCGAGATTTGAGATGGAGTAAGTCCTTTGAAGAAGGGTGTTCTAGAAGATTCTATGCTGTCCCCCAAAGCAGCCTCCAACTTTTGGCTAATACAAAAATGTGTCACCCCATTTCCAGGTAAGTATGGCAAGGTGGTTGGAAAAATGCCCTAGGGAAACCGCGATCCACAAAAGCTCTACCACTTCTAACCAGAATTCCTCCCTGCCTAGATCCATGTGATCTCGTTATTAATTAGGGAACAGATTATCCTGAGAGGGAACAATATTACTTCCTGCTCTACAGCTTTACAGATGAGGAACTGTGACAGAGAAGTTAAGTGACTTATCCAAGGTCATACAGCAGTCAGATGACAGTCAGAATTAGAACCCAGGTCCTCTGTATGCACTACCCATCTCGAACGAATAAAATTGAGGTTTTGTCACTTCTTTTTATTTTTCCTTGGGGCATTCCTCCTTTTTCACCTTTCTAGAATCTCAATTTCCATTTTGATTAATAAATGGAATTTATTGAGTGCTTACTGTGAGCAGGGCACTGTATTAAGCACTTGGGAGAGTACAGCATAACAATATAATATGTTTCCACTAGGTGGCAATCTTCTGCTGTGTGACCTTGGGCAAATCACTAAATTTCTTTGTACTTCATCTGTAAAATAGGGATTAAAATTGTGAGCCCAACGTGGGACAACCTGATTACCCTGCATCTACCCCAGCGCTTAGAACAGAGCTTGGTATATAGTATGTGCTCAACAATTGCCATAATTATTATTATTACCTTTATATTTGTTCCAACAGATCGCAGCTTCTGAATGGCTGAGGAAAATTACACACTTCTGAGGGAGTTCATTCTTATGGGATTCACCGAGTCCCTGATGCTGAAGAGAATACTTTTTGTGCTATTTCTCGGCATTAATCTCATCACATTAATGGGGAATCTGGGGATGACGGGATTAGTCAGAGTGGAATCCCAACTCCACACCCCAATGTACTTCTTCCTCAGTAACTTATCCTGTGTGGATGCCTGCTACTCCTTGACCATCGCCCCCAAGATGCTGGTGAAGTTCTTAGTGAAAAGAAAACCATTTCACTCAGTGGATGTGCTACCCAGTTTTGCTTCTTCATCATTTTCAGCACAATGGATATCCTGCTCCTGGCCGTCATGGCTTATGACCATTACACTGCCATCTGCAACCCTCTGCTTTACCCAGCGATGGTGTCGAGGCAGACATGCTTCCTACCGGTGGCGGGTTCCTTTTTAGGAGGGAGCCTGAGCTCTCTGATTCACACCAGCTTTATCTTCCAGCTATCCTTCTGCCACTCCAGCATCATCCACCATTACTTCTGTGATATCCCTCCTCTATTAGCCCTCTCCTGCTCTGACACCGAATCATCGAAATCCTGATTTTTGCCCTAGGGAGTTTGGAATTGGTAGTCTCGCTTTTGACCATCTTTTCTCTTACTTGCTCATCCTTGTGACCATCCTGAGGATCCACTCGGCCGAGGGCAGACGCAAAGCCTTGTCTACCTGAACCTCCCACCTGACAGCAGTCGTTCTATTGTACAGGATGCTGATCTTCGTGTACTTGCTACCCAGCTCCAGCTCAGTGCTGGATCGGGAATCGGTGATGTCCGTGATCCCCATGTTAAGCCCTCTGATCTATAGCCTGAGGAACCGGGAGGTAAAAAAATGCCCTGAGAAGAATCCTGGAGTGAAAACTGGTGTCTTGGTCTAGGTGCTGATCTGACTCATCCGTGATGTCCCGATGATGAGTAAAGGGAATGTCTTCTAGACATTTTTCATTCTGTAATCTGAGACTTTCTCTGGAAAAGACCCCAAAATACAACCAGAGGCACCATGTTAATGGCGATGGTTGGGGAAAACAGGATGCTTTGCAAAACAACAACTGAGGGATTGACTTGTTCAATGTTACTGATGATACTGATGTTCTCTGAGATGCTGATCACAAGTAGGTATGAGATAGAAACCCTCGACCGTTTTAGAATACCTTATTGTTCCTCTAAACTCACTTTCTTTCATTTGCAAGGACATTAGAAATATTGTCTTTACTCTCTTACTCATGGTATCATTGATTTAATAGGCAAAAGCCTAATTTTTTTTGTAATGCTGTGTTAACACAGTGTGGGCAGGAGTGAGCAGACAGAGACTTTGATGAGGCAGTTTAAAAGGAAGCAGCTACAGTATGCCAACCCTACTGCCTATAACTGGAAACAATATCATTGTGAAAGTTCTCAACTGGCCAAGGTAATAATAGACTATGAGTCAGCACACAGCAGAATTAATTTGGAGAATTGGCCCGGTATTATGGACTGATTATTAGCCTGAAGAAAACCAAGGCTATGCATCACTGTACACACAGGAAACTTAATAATAAGAATAATAATCATAGCATTTGTTAAATGCTTACTATGTGCCAGGCACTGTACTACGTGCTGGGATATATATAAGCAAATCAGGTTGGACACAGTTCCCCTGTACCACGTGGGGCTCACCGTCTCCATCCCCATTTTACAGATGAGATAACTGAGGGACAGGGAAGTTAAGTGACTTGCCCAAGGACATACCGCAGACAAGTGGCAGAGCCAGGATTAGTACCCATGATCTTCTGACGCCCAGATGTGTGCTTTATCCACTTCACCAGGCTGCTTCCCTACACAAAACGTGGTTTAGTGGAAAGAGAACTGAACACCTGGGTTCTAGAGTCTACAGGGTAAGCTCGTTGTGGGTGAAGAATGTGTATGTTTATTGCTATATTGTACTCTCCCAAGCCCTTAGTAGATTGCTTTGTACACAGTAAGTGCTCAATAAATACAATTGAATTAATGAATGAATGGAACTTGTCAACCAACTCTGTTATATTGTACTCTTCCAAGCACGTAGTACGGTGCTCAGCACACAGTAAGAGCTCAGTAATTATGCTTGATTGATTAATTCTCATCCTAACTCTGCCACTTGCCTGCTATGTGTTGTTGGACAAGTCACTTTACTTCTGAGTCTCAGTTCCCTCATCTGTAAAGTGGGGATAAAATACCTGTTATCATTTCTTCTTAGCTGTGAGCCCCATGTAATAATAATAATAATGTCATTTGTTAAGTACTTACTATATGCCAGGCACTGTACTAAGCACTGGCATGGATACAAACAAATTGGGTTGGACACAGTCCCCTGTCCCACGTGGGGTTCACAATCTCAATCTTCATTAGAGAAGCAACATGGCTCAGTGAAAGGAGCACGGGCTTTGGAGTCAGAGGTCATGGGATCAAATCCCAGCTCCACCAGTTGCCAGCTGTGTGACTTTGGACAAGTCACTTAACTTCTCTATGCCTCAGCTACCTCATTTCCTTGGGAAAACCTGATCACCTTGTAACCACCCCAGTGCTTAGAACAGTGCTTTGCACATAGTGAGCACTTAGTAAATGCTGTCATTATTGTTATTATTATGTTACAGATGAGGTTACTTAGGCACAGAGAAGTTAAGTGACTTGCCCATGGTCACACAGCTGAAAACTGATAGAGTCAGGATTAGAACCCATGACCTTCTGCATCCCAGGTCTGTGCTCTAGCCACTACACCTTGCTGTGTCTGGTATGATTAAGTTGGATTTGTCCTAGTTCTAATCACGGTGCTTGATGCATAGAGAGAGACTAATAAATACCATTAAAAAATAAAACCAACCAAAGATGAACTTAGTGACCACAAAAGAGCAGAACAAGTAAAACTGTACCAAACGTCCTGGGTAGGAAATGGTGCGTTCCTGTGTTAAGATGTTGGTCAGCATCTTAGACACGATAGTGGTGGAATAGCAGAGATCCACAAATAGCAGATGACTGAGGAAAAAGTACATGGGTGTATGAAGTTGGGAGCTTGATCATATCTTGATCAGAACAATTGTGCCCAGATGCCAAACCACCATGATCCCATACATGACTAAGAATTCCAGGAAGAGGAAGAGCTGCAGTTCAGGGTGATCTGAGAATCCAAGGAGAATGAATTCAATCACTATAGAGCAATTTTCCTTCTCCATTTTCCTGGTGCACTTGAAAGTGGGTGAACCAAGTCACTGATTCATTCTTCAGGGATGGATGACCAAAGAATCATTTCTTATCCTTTTCTAGTAAGAGAACATGAAAATGATATTTGACATATTGCCCTTGAGGCACAGAATAATAATGATGGTATTTGTTAAGCACTTGCTACGTGCCGGGCACTTTATAAATAGTTGAGTGGATACAAAGAAATCGAGTTGGACAGAGCTCCTGTCCCAGGTGAGGCTCACAGTCTCAATCCCCATTTTCCCGATGAGGAAATAAGGCACAGAGAAGTGAAGTGACTTACCTAATGTCACATAGCAAACAAGTGGCTGAGCCAGGATTACAACCCATTCATTCAGTCAGTCATATTTACTGAACGCTTACAGTGTGCACAACACTGTACTAAGCGCTTGGGAAGTACAAGTTGGCAACATATAGTGACAGTTCCTACCCAACAATGGGCTCACAGTCTAGAAAGGGAAGACAGACAACAAAACAAAACATGTGGACAGGTTTCAAGTCGTCAGAAAAATAGAATTAAAGCTAAATGCAATCATTAACAAAATAAATAGAATAGTAACCTATGACCTTCTGACTTCCAGGCCTCCGTTCTATCCACTACGCCATGCTGCTTCTTATCATCAAAATATGATTATCAGGGGTTTTGATGCACTAAGCAGAAGCAAGAAACCCATGGTTTTGAAGGCACCTGAAACTAATAGAAAAGAAAACTAGAGGAGGTGAAGTTTCAAAGAAGAAACTTCTCCCATCCTTTCCCAGTAAATAGATATTTGTTCCCTGAACAGGTGGGGAAATTAAACCTAACAATACAGAAGATTTCAGGATGTGTCAACCAAACTGAGAAATAAGAGGTAGGTATTTCCGGAAACCTGTCTTCTGAGAAATCTCATCAGATGTATGTTTTCCTCAGTCCTATTTTCCCAAGGGCTTGATCACAGAGACAAAAATCTCTTAAGGATTACTCTAATGACTACAATTTTTGAAAGCCCCTTCTACTTTCAACTTCACCGGTAGAATTTTTAGGCAGATACAAGGTGCTTTTCAGAGACCCACTTAAAATGGAGAGGACAATATGCAACCTTGGGTAAGTCACTTAACTTCTATGTGGCTCTCTTACCTCAACTGGAAAATGGGGATTAAATGCTCCTCCCTCCAATATAGACTGTGAGCCCCGTGGGCTCAGTGTCTCTTTCCAACGTGATAAACTTGTATTTAACCTGGCACTTATAACAGTGCCTCACACATAGTAAGCACTTAACGAATGCCATAAAAAAGCATCCAGGCCTACTGGAAATGCTGGGTGAGGTGACACTGCAATTTGGTACCTACTTTTGGTCAGTCATTAATTCTCTTTAACATTTGTCTTTGAGGCACTGTAGTTTAACAGTGGACTCTGAATAAAACAGTTCAGAAGAAAAAATGGTACCTGACTCCTTTGTCAATATGGAGGCTTTCTTTACAGTCATCAGATTTTGTGCCCTGTTTAGGAGTACTGGGCTAAGTAACACTACCATAGTAGTACAATCACTCATCCTACCCCAACTGGATTACTGCATCAGACTCCTTTCTGACCTCCTAACTTCTTGCCTCTACCCACTCCACTGCCCGGATTAACTTTCTACAGAAAAGTTCAGGGCATCTCACCCCACCTCCTCAAAGATCTCCAGTGGTTGCCTATCAACCTCCATATTCAACAAAACTCCTCACTATTGGCTTCATAGTTCTCCATCACTTTGCCCCTTCTTACCTCACCTCCCTTCTCTCCTTCTACATCTCAGCCTCCACACTCCACTCCTCTGGTGCTAACCTTTTCACTGTTCCTTGATCTTGCCTGTCTTGCCACCAGCCCCTGGCCCGCATCATACTTCTGTGCCCTCCATCCTCAAATCCACCAAACAATAATTCTTCCTCCCTTCTAAACCCTAATAAATGTATACCTCCTCCAAGAGGCCTTCCCAGACTAAGCCCCCTTTTCCTCAGCTTCCCCTCCCTTCCACGCCACCTTGACTCACTCTCTTCGGTCTTCCCCCTCTCCCTGCCCCACAATACTTATATATATATACATATATATATTATATTAATTTATATTTTATATTCTATTTATATTGGTGCCTGTTTAGTTGTTTTGATGTCTTTCTCTCCCTCCCCAACCTTCCAGCCCCAGACTGTAAGCCTGTTGTGGACAAGGATAGTCTCTCTTTATTGCTGTATAGTACTTTCCAAGAGATTAATTCAGTGCTGTACACACATTAAGCCCTCAATTAATAAGATTGAACTACTAGAAGCAAATCAGGTTTTACACAGTCCTTGTCCCACATGGAGTTCACAGTATAAACCACCATTTTATAGATGAGGTAACTGAGGCACAGAGAAGTTAAGTGACTTATCCAAGGTCACAAGTGGACACATTGTAGATACCGATTAGAACCCAGGTCCTTCTGACCTTGCTCTATCCACCAGACCTCACGGCTTCTCCACGGAGACAATGCCAACTACATACACACCCCACTTTATCGCCCCACTACCAGGAGGAAGAAGGAGCCAAGGTGAGTCCAGGAGGCCTTCCCAGACTGAGCCCCTTCCTTCCTCTCCCCCTCGTCCCCCTCTCCATCCCCCCATCTTACCTCCTTCCCTTCCCCACAGCACCTGTATATATGTATATATGGTTGTACATATTTATTACTCTATTTATTTATTTATTTATTTATTTTACTTGTACATTTCTATCCTATTTATTTTATTTTGTTGGTATGTTTGGTTCTGTTCTCTGTCTCCCCCTTTTAGACTGTGAGCCCACTGTTGGGTAGGGACTGTCTCTATGTGTTGCCAATTTGTACTTCCCAAGCGCTTAGTACAGTGCTCTGCACATAGTAAGCGCTCAATAAATACGATTGATTGATTGATTGATTGATTGATTGAGTTCAAGTACAAGAAGGAGGAGAAACCCAGTGGTCCCAAGTTCAAAGATTCCACTCCATCTACCTGGAGACAAGAATTAAAGGGTCGCCTTATCCTGGGAAAGTCACATTCATTCCCAATAATAATAATAGTGATAATGGCATTTGTTAAGCGCTTACTATGTGCAAAGCACTGTTCTAAGCGCTGGGGGGATACAATATGATCAAGTTGTCCCCCGTGGGGCTCACAGTCTTAATCCCCATTTTTACAGATGAGGTAACTGAGGCTCAGAGAAGTTAAGTGACTTGCCCAAGGTCACACAACAGATGTGGCAGAGCCGGGATTCGAAACCATGACCTCTGACTCCAAAGCCCGGGCTCTTTCCACTGAGCCACGCTGCTTCTCTGCAATGCTTCAATGCTTGAATGCTTTCAATGCTTGAAACATAAAAAGCTGAATGGAAAGCATTCAGTCAGTTCTCTGATTTGGAATGCTGCTCTTCTGGAAAATGCAGGTGTTTTCATGTTTCATTTTGGGTCCCTGGAGACTGGATCCTGGAAATAACCAACATTATTGATCACAGTGGGACACCCCAGAGCACAACAAGCCTGCTCTCTTGTGGCATTTGGCCAAATTCAGTTTTAGACACTGATTTGAAGATATACCACAGATTGCATGATTAGCATTAGGATTTATTGCACCTCACTCACAGTAGCGTGTTCTTATTTTGCATTCTTTCCCAGAGTCCTGGATCTACCTAAAATCTTACTGAAATGACTCAAAGCCATGACTCCAAGCGCTAAAAAAAAAGCTTCCCATCATTTTGTCTGTCGCCTTGGACTTCCTTCAAAGACGGGCTGACAATGAATGAAGCTGAAGTTAATATTGAAGGTAATGAAGTGGTTCTGGTGCTCGCCTTCTATGTGACCCAGGGAAAGTCACTGAAATTATTTGTGCCTCCGTTTCCGGTATAAAAAATAAGTTATAGTAATTATCGTGGCTGTGTGATTTTTCTCCTGGGCCTTCTTTGCAATTTTCTTTTTTTTAGTGGCATTTGTTAAGCACTTACTATTTTCCAGGGACTGGACTAACTGCTGGAGTATGTACAAGGTAATTGTGTTGGACAGAGCCCCTGTCCCAAATAGGGCTAAAAGTCTTAATTCCCATATTCTGGATGAGGTTGTTCAGTGATATACAGCAGACTTGTTGCAGAGCTGGGATTAGAACCCAGGTCCTCTCACTCCCAGGTCCATGCTCTTTCAACTAGGTCATGCTGGCTGTTCAGGGGAGATGGAGACCAGCATGATTTTCAGCCTAATTCTTTTTGTCCTTTCCCTCAATTCTTCTTCCTCTCTCTATTACCCTCTCCTTTCAGTCTACTTCTTGTGAAGATCCTACGCAGCATGAGTTTCCTCAAACTTGCTCTATTTAGTCCAGTAATGCATGGTTCTGCATTCTGCTACTTGGGAGAGTGGTGACTCTTGGCATTCAATCTTCAAAGGGAAAATTTAGCACGTTCTCAGGATACAGACAACCTTCCTCTCTTCCCTTTCACTACTTCCCTGAACAAGTTTTTCACTTTCAGTCCCGTTCTCCAAGCTTTCTGTAGAGCTCCCATTTGGATCCTGGCCAGACTTCTTTTCTCAATTATTCATTCATTCATTCATTCAATCAATCACATTTATTGAGCGCTTACTGTGTGCAGAGCACTGTACTAAGCGCTTTGGAAGTACAAGTTGGCAACATATAGAGATGGTCCCTACCCCAAAACGGGCTCACAGTCTAGAAGAGGGAGGCAGACAACAAAACAAAATATGTAGACAGGTGTCAAAACCATCAGAAAAAATATAATTACAGCTATATGCACATCATTAACAAAATAAATAGAGTAGTAAATATGTACAAGTAAAATTAATAGAGTAATAAATCTGTACAAATATATACAAGTGTTGTGGGAAGGGGAAGGGGGTAAGTCGGGGGGATGGGGACGAGGCGAGGAAAACGGGGGTTCAGTCTGGGAAGGCCTCCTGGAGATGAGCTCTCAGTAGGGCTTTGAAGGGAGGAAGAGAGCTAGTTTGGCAGATGTGTGGAGGGAGGGTATTCCAGGCCAGGGGAAGGACGTGGGCCAGGGGTCGATGACAGGACAGGCAAGAACGAGGCCCAGTGAGGAGATTAGTGGCAGAGGAGTGGAGGGTGTGGGCTGGGCTGTAAAGGGAGAAAAGGGAGGTGAAGGAGGAGGGGGTGAGGTGATGGAGAGTCTTGAAGCCAAGTGTGAGGAGGTCTGCATGTTCTGGGTAGCAAAGCAGTCTTAAATCTGCTCTGTAGTCAGGTTATTGCAGCCAAAGTCCTCCAATATTAGAAATCAGCGTTAACAGAGTATGAGGTTTTTCTAGATGATATCATGCATATTAATGACTACTTTGGTGGGGAAAGAACTCCAAAACAGGGACAAGATGAACATCTGAATCTCCTCACTGCTGTTGCTAATAATTGTGGCATTTCTTAAGCACTTACCATGTGCCAGGCACTATACTAAGTGCTTGGGTAGATACAAGCAAACTGGGTTGGACATAGTCCTTATCTCATTTGAGGCTCATAGTCTCAGTCCTAATTTTACAGATGAGGTAACTGGGCCACAGAGAAGTGAAGTGATTTATCCAAGGTCACATAGCAGACAAGTGGCAGAGCTGGGATTAGAACCCAGGTCCCTCTGACTCCCAGGCTGTTGCTCTATCCATTAGGTCATGTTGCTTTGGTTTTTTTTAATGGCATTTATTAAGTACATTCCACACATTCCACACATCCCTACATTCCACGGAAACTGCCCTCTCAAAGGTCACCAATGACTTCCTGCTTGCCAAATCCAATGGCTCATACTCAATCCTAATCCTCCTCGACCTCTCAGCTGCCTTCGACACTGTGGACCACCCCCTTCTCCTCAACACACTATCCAACTTTGGCTTCACAGACTCCATCCTCTCCTGGTTCTCCTCTTATCTCTCCGGTCGTTCATTCTCAGTCTCTTTGGCAGGCTCCTCCTCCCCTTCCCATCCCCTTATTGTAGGGGTTCCTCAAGCTTCAGTTCTTGGTCACCTTCTGTTCTCGATTTACACTCACTCCCTTGGTGACCTCATTCGCTCCCATGGCTTCAACTATCATCTCTACGCTGATGACACCCAAATCTACATCTCTGCCCCTGCTCTCTCTCCCTCCCTCCAGGCTCGCATCTCCTCCTGCCTTCAGGACATCTCCATCTGGCCCGCCACCTAAAACTCAACATGTCTAAGACTGAACTCCTTGTCTTCCCTCCCAAACCCTGACCTCTCCCCTGACTTTCCCATCACTGTTGACAGCACTACCATCCTTCCCGTCTCACAAGCCCACAACCTTGGTGTCATCCTCGACTCCGTTCTCTCGTTCACCCCTCACATCCAAGCCGTCACCATAACCTGCCGGTCTCACCTCCGCAACATTGCCAAGATCTGCCCTTTCCTCTCCATCCAAAACGCTACCCTGCTCGTTCAAGCTATCATATCCCGTCTGGATTACTGTATCAGCCTCCTCTCCGATCTCTTATCCTCCTGTCTTTCCCCACTTCAATCCATACTTCACGCCGCTGCCAGGATTGTCTTTGTCCAGAAATGCTCTGGGCATGTTACTCCCCTCCTCAAAAATCTCCAGTGGCTACCAATCAACCTAAGCATCAGGCAGAAACTCCTCACCCTCGGCTTCAAGGCTCTCACTCACCTCGCCCCCTCCTACCTCACCTCCCTTCTCTCCTACAGCCCAGCCCACACTCTCCGCTCCTCTGCCACTTATCTCCTCCACTTATCTCCATGCCTCGTTCTCACCTGTCCCGCCGTCGACCCCCGGCCCACGTTATCCCCCTGGCCTGGAATGCCCTCCCTCCCCTCATCCACGAAGCTAACTCTCTTCCTACCTTCAAGGCCCTACTGCCAGCTCACCTCCTCCAGGAGACCTTCCCAGGTGGAGCTCCCTCCTTCCTCTCCCCCTCCTCCTCCTCTCCATCCCCCCGCCTTACCTCCTTCCCTTCTCCACAGCACCTGTATATATGTATATATGTTTGTACGCATTTATTACTCTGCTTATTTATTTATTTTACTTGTACATATTTATTCTACTTATTTTAGTTTTTTTAATTTGTTTTGTTTTGTTCCCTGTCTCTCCCTTCTAAACTGTTAGCCCACCGTTAGGTAGGGACCGTCTCTACATGTTGCCAACTTGTACTTCCCAAGCGCTTAGTACAATGCTCTGCACACAGTAAGCACTCAATAAATAAGATTGAATGAATGAATGAATGAAGTACTTACTATATTACAGGCACCGTACTAAGCACTGGGGTAGATACAAGCGACAGGTTGGCCCACGTCATCCCCCGGGCCTGGAATGCCCTCCCTTTGCCCATCCACCAAGCTAGCTCTCTTCCTTCCTTCAAGGCCCTGCTGAGAGCTCACCTCCTCCAGGAGGCCTTCCCAGACTGAGCCCCTTCCTTCCTCTCCCCCTCATCTCCTCTCCATCCCCCCCATCTTACCTCCTTCCCTTCCCCACAGCACCTGTATATATGTATATATGTTTGTACATATTTATTACTCTATTTATTTATTTATTTATTTATTTATTTATTTTACTTGTACATATCTATTCTATTTATTTTATTTTGTTAGTATGTTTGGTTTTGTTCTCTGTCTCCCCGTTTTAGACTGTGAGCCCACTGTTGGGTAGGGACTGTCTCTATATGTTGCCAATTTGTACTTCCCAAGCGCTTAGTACAGTGCTCTGCACATAGTAAGCGCTCAATAAATACGATTGATGATGATGATGATGATGATGCAGTCCATGTCCCACATGGGGCTCATAGTATTGGCTCAGCTTTTATTTTGTAGTCTGATCTTATATGGAAAGCCAGGGATAAGGGTGAAGATAGCTTGTTCCATACTCGATACCTATTGCTAGGTCCTCCCTTTTCCATGGAGTTATCTTCTCCTTCCCCATTTGAGAATACTGTCTTCAACAGTGGCCATAAGTAGCTTGAGAAAACCAATCCAATGGCTGTTCTCCATGACATCCACTCTATTACTTAGCGTGTACTACCTAATTTCCCTAACTCTTCACTCTATATTCCTAATCTTCCCTTCCATATCACATTGCAGATTTCACAACTTCCTCTAGCAAGGAATCCCATGTACTAACCAACTGCCAAATGAGTCAGTTTTCCTTATGTTTAATTTTAATCAGTCAGTGGTATTTATTGAGCACTCATTGTGTACACAGGACTGTACTCACTACTTGGGGGAGTACAGTACAACAGAATTGGAAGACATGTTCCCCTGTCGGCAATGAGCTAATATGTACCATTTTCAAGCTTTGAGCCTACCAGTCCTGTTGTTGCTATGGAATTTAATGAGCACATTTCTGTTTACCAAGTTTAGATCTTTTATACCAACCAAACCATAGCCACACATTCATGTGAATAAAACTGTGCCTTTGAAGGTGTCACCCATCGTCCGGGGACAGGTTCGTTCAGTGATTGGCGAGGCGAGAGAGAGAGAGGCCGGGGACGGAAAGCCTAAATTTATATAAAATTTATTCCGCGAGGTGAATTGAATTTATGTAATTGTTTAGGCGCAATGGATTGAGCTTCCCTTTCGGGAGGAATATAATCAATTAGCAATATTAGAGCTTCCCTACACGGGAGGAACACAATCATCCGTTAATCGCATATGGGTGAGTTGGTTAACTCTCACCCATGTGCACTTCCCACTCGGGAAGAATCCACTTACTTTCCCACATGGGAAGAATTCATTACATTACCCGCGCACGTGGTGGGCGGCTAGCTCTCACAATGTGCTCTCCCTACATGGGAGGAATCCACTCATAATTCCCATCAGCAGCGGGATACCTGGGTCCCACCCACGAGACACTCACCCATCCCGCGGCCCTTGCCTCAGTGTGTTGGTTCTGGTTGTAGGGCGGGCATCTGGCCTTCTGGGCAGGGAGAGACACGTGGGCTGCTGCTGCTGCAACTGCAGCAGCTGCAGCGGCGGCTGCTCCTGCTGCTGCGTGTCCTGGTGTTCTGACCCGGAAGGTCAGAGGCGACAGGTATTTATTGCCTGTGCCCCTAGGCCATTCCAGCTCCCAGCCTCAGTCTATCCAATCGCTGCCCTCCCCGCCTCCTCCATACCTAATTTGATTGGCACGGGGGCGAGGGACACCTTCTGTATTCCCAGCTTGGGCTGCCAATCTAGCAGATTTGTTCATGGGGGCGGTATACCACCCCCACTTCCGAGTTCCGCCTGCTGGCTCAGGCGGTCACGAGATAGCTTTTGATCTTGAGATGGCCAGTACCCGAGGGTCACCTCGGGACAGAAGGACATCCCTAAAGACACGTGCAGATGTTTAGTAATTTTTTTTCAGAGAAAGCAGCATGTTTCAAAATTCATTGAGCCAAAGAGCATCTTTTATCTACCAAGCATCATAAGAGAATCGATCTCCAGTGATGTCACAGAGTTGAACAATGTCCCTGAATTTTGCTTCAGTGATACAAAGGTAGACATAGAAGTGAAAAATTGACTCCTTTGAGCAAATGAAAGTACAAGTACCCCAAATCTTTCACCTTCCACCCTCACTTAGACTCCCTCCTCAATACTAGATGGGCCCTGCAATCAAGCAATCAATCCACCATTTATTGAGCACTCACTAGTAGTGATGACATTTGTAGACTGTGAGCCCGTTGTTGTGTAGGGACCATCTCTATATGTTGTCAACTTGTGCTTCCCAAGCGCTTAGTACAGTACTCTGTACACAGTAAGCGCTCAATAAATACGATTGAATGAATGAATGAATGTTAAGTGCTTACTATGTAACAAGCACTGTTTTAAGTTCTGGGGTAGAAACAAGCTACTCAGATGGGACACGGTCCATGTCCCATGTGAGGGTCACAGTCTTAATCCCCATTTCACAGCTAACTGAGGCAGAAAGAAGTTAAGTGACTTGCCCAAGGTCACACAGCAAACGAGTGGCAGAGCCAAGATTAGAACCCACGTCTTTCTGATTCCCAAGCCAGTACTCTCATCCACTAAGCCACTCTACTAAGCACTTGGGAGAGTACAATGCAACAGAATTGGTAGACACATTTCCTGCCCACAACGAGCTGACAGTCTAGAGGGGGAGACAGGGCTTGAAGTGCATTTCACAATGTGCAGCATCTCTGACCACTTTCTTGTTCACTCCCCCAGTGGGAAAACATCGGTCAGGAAAGAAGTAATGTTAGTAGCACTACACAAAGTATCAGCACTATAATAAATCGGTTTAGAGTCTCAGGACTGCTGTTCATCCATCATTCCCAACGAAACATTCTGTCATCATCAAGAAGATTGCAAACAATGAAGTTGAAAAAAAACTTCCAGGTAACGGCATATAAGCAATACTTATTGCATCATGTCTTCATTGGGCGGGACTCAAGGAGAATGAAAGAGTCTTTAGTTTTTGGATGGAGTTTTCTCTGTTCCTCTAAGTGATTTGGGTTTGCAATTTGATCTATTAGTTTTGTGCGGCTTCTGCTTTTCAATCATCACTGTAAGCTGGGGACTATGGCAGAGTGTACTTTCAACAAAATGATTAGAGTGCAAAAGGGCTAAGTCATTTGTCAGATGTTTACCCATGTTTATTTAAATATACCTGGAAGTGGATACTCCTCAACCTCACACAGTATCCTGTCTATTGCAGAACCACCCTTGCCATCAAGAAATCATTTCTATCTTCCTGAGTGCTCTCTTAGGTTAATTGAAGTCTATTTCCATTTCATCAGTACTCTATGATCATGGAGAAGTAATAATTAGCATGTTCCCCATAAAAGCCTTTCATACATAAATAAATACGTAAATCACCCTGCAATCTGTTTTCCCTTTAGGATAAATAATTCCAATGTATTTTTTATTTTATTGGTATTTGCTAAGTGCTTACTATATGCCAGCCAGAACGTGGCTCAATGGAAAGAGCACGGGCTTGGGAGTCAGAGGTCATGGGTTCAAATCCCGGCTCTGCAAATTGTCAGCTGTGTGACTTTGGGCAATCATTTAACTTCTCTGTGTCTCAGTTCCTTCATCTGTAAAATGGGGATGAAGACTGTGAGCCCCACGTGGGACAATCTGATCACCTTGTATGCTCCCCAGCCCTTAGAACAGTGCTTTGCACATAGTAAGTTCATAACAAATGCCATTATTATTATTAAGCTCTGGAGTAATTACAAGGTAATTAATTTGGACACAATCCAGGTCCTAAATAGTGCTTACATTCTTCTTTCCCATTTTACAGATAAGGTGACTGAGGCATAGAGCAGTTAAGTGACTGGCCCAAGGTTGCACAGTAATCAAGTGGCAGAGCCACTTAGAACCCAGGTCCTCGGAATCCCAGGCCCATGAGCTTGCACGTAATCCATGATACTTCTTAAAGGCTTTATTTGCTCTGTCCTTCCTACTTTTTATCGATTTTCTCTGGATCCTCTCTACCTTCTCCATGTCCTATTTAAAGATCGGTGACCAAGACAAAATACACGCAGGTTTCACCAATCCAGAGTATTGAAAAAAGATGACTTTTCAGCTCTTGTATTCCCTGCTTCTAATTTATCCTAGTCACATGCTGGAAAATGTTTGTTAATATATGCTAGCAGCATGAATTAATGGAAAGCACATGAGCCGAGGAGTCAGAGGATAATGGGTTCAAATCCTGGCTCTGCCATATGTCTACTGTGTGACTTTTGGCAAGGCACTAAACTTCTCTGGCCCTCAGTTACCTCATCTTTAAAATGGGGATTAATAGTGTGAGCCCTATGTGACACACGGACTGTGTCCATGCTAGCTACCTTGTCTTTAGCCCTGTGCTTAGAACAGTGCTTGCCACATAGGAAGTGCTTAACAAGTACCATAATTATAATTATCATTATTATTATAATTAAATGTGTTCATCCACTACATTAGCCAATGTAGTGTGTGTATCTGAGCAATGAATAATATTTCTTGGGAAACAAAATTTGGACAGAAAATCCAAAGAAAGCAAATGAGTTATCAATTTTAAAAAATTCCCTGAGAACGTCTTGGACCAAATCAAAGGTTTAATTCATCTAATAAAATATATTGAGCGCTCACTGTGTGCAAAGCACTGTACTAAGCGCTTGGGAAGTAAAAGTCGGCAACTTATAGAGATGGTCCCTACCCAACAACGGGCTCACAGTCTAGAAGAGGGAGACAGACAACAAAACAAAACATGTAGACAAGTGTCAAAATCATCAGAATAAATAGAATTATGCCTATATGCACATCATTAAAAAATAGAGTAGTAAATATGTACAAGTAAAAGAAATAGTGTAATAAATCTATACAAATATATAAAAGTGCTGTGGGGGGGGGGAAGGAGGTAGAGCAGAGGGGAATGATGAGGAGGAGGAGAGGAAAAAGGGGACTCAGTCTGGGAAGGCCTCATGGAGGAGGTGGGCTCTCAGTAAGGTTTTGAAGGGAGGAAGAGAGATAGTTTGGCAGATGTGTGGAGGGAGGGCATTCTTGGCCAGGGGTAGGACGTGGGCCGAGGTTCGACGGCAGGGCAGGCAAGAACGAGGCACAGTAAGGAGGTTAGCAGCAGAGGAGCAGAGAGTGTGGTCTGGGCTGCAGAAGGAGAGAAGGGAGGTGAGGTAGGAGGGAGCGAGGTGATGGAGAGCCTTAAAGCCGAGAGTGAGGAGTTTTTGCTTGATTCATAGATTGACAGGCACCCACTGGAGATTTTTTAGGAGGGGAGTAACATGCCCAGAGCTTTTCTGCATAAAGATCACCCGGGCAGCAGAATGATATATAAACTGAAGTGGGGAGAGACAGGAGAATGGGAGATCAGAGAGGAGGCTGATGCTGTAATCCAGTCGGAATAAAATGAGAGATTGAGCCAGCAAGGTAGCGGCTTGGATGGAGAGAACAGGGAGGATCTTGGCGATGTTGTGGAGGTGAGACCGGCAGGTTTTGGTGACAGATTTGATATGTGAGGTGAATAAAAGAGCGGAGTCGAGGATGACACCAAGTTTGCGGGCTTGTGAGACGGGAAGGATGGTAGTGCCGTGAACCGTGATGGGAAAGTCAGGGAGAGGGCAGGGTTTGGGAGGGAAGACAAGGAGTTCAGTCTTGGACATGTTGAGTTTTAGGTGGTGGGCAGACATCCAGATGGAGGTGTCCTGAAGGCAGGAGGAGATGCGAGCCTGGAGGGAGGGGGAGAGAGCAGAGGCAGAGATGTAGATTTGGGTGTCATCAGCGTAGAGATGATAGTGGAAGTGAATGAGGTCACCAAGGGAGTGAGTGTAGACCGGGAACAGAAGGGGGCCAAGAACTGAACCTTGGGGAACCCGCACAGTAAGGGGATGGGAGGGGGAGGAGGAGCCTGCAAAAGAGACTGAGAATGAACGGCCGGAGAGATAAGAGGAGAGCCAGGAGAGGGCGGAGTATGTCAAGCCAAGGTTGGATAGTGTGTTGTGGAGAAGGGGGCTGTCCACAGTGTTGAAGGCAGCTGAGAGGTCGACGAGGCTTAGGATAGAGTAGGAGATGATGGATTTGGCAAGAAGGAGTTCATTGGTGACCTTTGAGAGGGCAGTTTTGGTGGAGTGTAGGGGACGGAAGCCAGATTGGAGGGGGTCACAGAGGTCATTGGAGTTGTGGAATCGAGGCAGTGGGTGTAGACGACTCATTCTAGGAGTTTGGAAAGGAATGGTAGGAGGGAGAGAGGGTGATAACTAGAAGGGGAGGTGGATTTTTATTAGGATGGGGGACAAGTGGGCATGCTCGAAGGCAGAGGAGAAGGAACCACTAGAGAACATTTAATATGCAGAAGCGACCATAAAATAGGCAGATGATGCCCAAATCAGAAGGATGAATTGTCCATGGGTCGATCAAATCAAATCAAAAAGGCAAATGGCAAGGACAGTCTAGGGGCTCTTGGCAAAAATGTCTCTGAGGTGGTGGAGGTTGGAGTCCTATGGAAGGAAGTTCTGGAGTAAGGCAGAACTGTTAAGCGAGGTCATAGGAGAGGAGATACCTAGGGAGAAGAGTGAGCAGCCAAATAGCATGGGAGGGCTGACTAGGTGCGAATGGGGTGGTTGTTAAAGTAACTCGGTGGTAACAAGGGCCTTTTTCCCCAGGGAGGGGGGCGCGGGGGAATCAGTAGGTCCGGACCGGGAAGGGGGGCTGGGAGCTCCTCAAAGAAGATCGCCTATGAGGTAGTGGGGGATGGAACCAGGAGGACACAATGTTTCACGATCAAGCAGGGGGACACAATGCCCCACACTCCCAGTTGCCTACTTGGACAGACTGGAGTTGGCTTCGAGGGGTGAGTCTAGTGATGCTGGGGGGGGGGGGGCAGCCCAGGGGCCTCGGTGTCCTCGGGCGGGGTTGCCGATGTCCGGGTTTGGGACGGCCAGAAGCCCTGTCGCGGGGGATGGGCGACCGATAGCAGGCAGCTCAGGGACGGATGGACGGAGGGAGGGAGAGCTGGTGAGCCCCGGTCCTCGCGGCGGCGTCCGGAAGAGAGGACCCTACCGGGAGCAGCAGGGCCGCGCGGTGTGATGTCGGGCGGGTGGGCCTCTCAGGATCGGGATCCCGGGCTCCTATGGTGGCGCTCTGAGGAGAGGATTCTCCTCTCAGTTCATGGGCAGGGGCTTTGTTCACTCCATGGTTCAAATTTCTGTGGTTATCAGTCTCCCCTTCTGTGGCCCGAATGTGATAAACCACTATTTCTGGGATCTCCAAACCTTGTTTAAGCTAGTCTGCACGGAAACCTCCGTTAAGGGGGTGGTAGTTCTTGTCAATAGCGGTTTAATCTCTGTAATCTCCTTTTTTCTCTTGGTTTCCTCGTACGTTGCTTTCCTGAGGAACTTGAGATCTTGTCTGCCAAGGGAAGACGTAAAGCCTTCTCCACCTGAACTTCCCACGTCACCGTGGTCGTCCTATTCTTTGGGCCTGCCACTTTCCTGTATTTGTGGCCCTCGTCCACCTACACGGAGGACAACCAGTACCTGTCTTCTACACGGTGATTACCCCGATGCAGAAGCCCATCATCTTCACACTGAGAAATGCCAAGATGAAAAATGCCATGAGGAGAATGTGGTCAAGAAAGTAGTTCAGCTGTGGAACCAATGTACCTTCCAGAAAAAAAATTAGATTTATGTTCGCTGGTTATGGAAAGAGCCATCCCAGAGACCTTTGTGGGTATTTGGAGATGGATGTAAAGCATTCTTTTCTCACTTTCTAAAGATGAGGAAGGGTCATCTATTATCAATCAATCATATTTATTGAATGTTTACTGTGTGCAGAACAGTTGAGAAGGGTTGAAAAGCAGCTTGGCCTAGAGGAAAGAGCATGCACTGGGGAGCCAGAGTACCTGGGTTCCTCCACCTCTCTGCTGTGTGACCTTGGGCAAGTTGCTTAGCTTCTCTGTGCTTTGGTTTCCTCATCTGTAAACTGGGGATTAAGATTGTGGGCTCCATGTGGGACAGGGAATGTGTCCAACCTATCTTGTATCTACCACAACACCTAGTACAGTTCCTGACAAGTAGTAATCACGTAACAAACACCTTTTTTAAAAAAGAGCACTGTACTAAGCGCTTGGGAAATAACAACCTAAAAGAGTTGTTAGACATGTTCCCTGCCCACGAAGAGCTTACAGCCTAGAGGAGTGTGCAGAACACTGAATTAAGCATTTGGAAGAGTACCTATGCAACCCCCCCTTCTCAGTCTGGGTCTGCACCCCACCTCCTTCTCGGTCTGGGTCTGCACCCCCCATTCTCCGTCTGGCTCTGCACCTTCCCCTTCTCGGTCTGGGTCTGCACCCCCCCCTTCTCGGTCTGGGTCTGCACCCCCCCTTCTCGGTCTGGGTCTGCACCTCCCCACTTCTCGGTCTGGGTCTGCACTCCCTCCTTCTCGGTCTGGGTCTGCCCTCCCTCCTTCTCGGTCTGGGTCTGCCCTTCCCCCTTCTCGGTCCGGGTCTGCACCCCTCCTTCTTGGTTTGGGTCTGCACCTCCCCCCGTCTCGGTCTGGGTCTGCACCCCCCACTTCTCAATCAATCAATCGTATTGAGCACTTATTGTGTGCATAGCACTGTACTAAGCGCTTGGGAATTACAAGTTGGCAACATATATAGACGGTCCCTACCCAACAGTGGGCTCACAGTCTAAAACGGGGAAACAGAGAACAAAACCAAACATATTAACAAAATAAAATAAATAGAATAGATATGTTCAAGTAAAATAAATAAATAAATAGAGTAATAAATATGTACAAACATCTATACATATATACAGGTGCTGTGGGGAAGGGAAGGAGGTAAGGCGGGGGGGATGGAGAGGCGGAGGAGGGGGAGAGGAGGGAGGGGGCTCAGTCTGGGAAGGCCTCCTGGAGGAGGTGAGCTCTCAGTAGGGCCTTGAAGGGCCCTTTCTCCGTCTGGGTCTAGACCACCCCCTTCTCCGTCTGGCCTGCAGCCCCCCTTCTCGGTCTGCACCCCTCCCCTTATCCGTCTGGTGTACACCCCCCTTCTCTGTCTACGCCCCCTTCTCCATCTAGTGTACACCCCCGTCTCGGTTTACAAACACATTCACTGGCTGTTCTGCACCCCCGCTTCTTCGTCTGGCTTGCACCCCTCTTCTCAGTCTGGCCTGCACCCCCCCTTCACGGGCTGGCCTGCACCCTCCCCTCCTATGTCTGGTCTGCACCCCCCTTCTCTGTCTGCACCCCCCTTCTCTGTCTGGTTCTGCAGCCCCCTTCTCTGTCTACAACCCCATTCAGTCTGGTATGCACCCCACTTTCTCCGCCTGGTCTGCACCCCCCTTCTCCGTCTGGGTCTAAGCCCCCCCTTCTCCATCTGGCCTGCACCACCCCCTCCGATGTCTGGTTCGGCACCCCCACTTCCTGTGTCTGGTTCTGCACAACCCCTACCTATATCTGGTTTGGCACCCCCCCTCATGTCTGGTCTGCACCCCCTCTTATTTCTGGTCCGCACCCCCTTCTGTCTGCACCCCCCTTCTGTCTGCACCCCCCTTCTCTGTCTGCACCCCCCTTCTCTGTCTACAACCCCATCCAGTCTGGCCTGCACCTCCCCTTCTCGGAGTGGTCTGCACCCCCCTTCTCCGTCTGGGTCTAGACCCCCCCCTTCTCCGTCTGGGTCTGCACCCCCCCTTCTCCGTCAGGTCTGCACCCCCTTCTCCATCTGGCATGCACCCCGTCTTCTCCGTCAGGTGTACAGCCCGCCCCCCTCCGGCTGGTCTGCACTCCCCTTCTCTGTTTATACCCCCCTTCTTTGTTTATACCCCCTGTAATCTGTCTGGTCTGCACCCCCTTCACCGTCTGGTCTGCACCCCCCTTCTCCATCTGGGTCTAGACCCCCCCCCTTCTCCGTCTGAGTCTGCATTCCCCCCTTCTCTGCCTGGGTCTGCACCCGCCTTCCCTGGCCTGCACCCCCCCTTCTCTGTCTGGTGTACACCCTCCTTCTCTGCACCCCCCTTCTCCGGCTGGTCTTCCCCCCTTCTCTGTTTATACCCTCTCTTCTCCGTTGATACCCCCTCTTCTCTGTCTGGTCTACACCCCCCTTCTCTGCCTGGTTGCACCACCCTTCTGCATCTGGTCTGCACCCCCTTCTCTGTCTGGTTCTGCAGCCTCCCTTCTCTGTCTGGTTCTGCAGCCCCCCTTGTCTGTCTACAACCCCATTCACTGTGTGCTCTGCACCCTCCCCACCCCTTTCTCCGTCTGGTTTGCACCTTTCTTCTCAGTCTGGTTGCACCACCCTTCTGCATCTGCTCTGCAGCCCTCTTAATAATAATGATGATGGCATTTGTTAAGCTCTTACTTTGTGCAAAGAACTGTTCTAAGCATTGGGGGGATACAAGGTGATCAGGTTGTCCCATGTGGGGCTCACAGTATTCATCCCCATTTTACAGATGAGATAACTGAGGCATAGAGAAGTTAAGCGAGTTGCTCAAGGTCACACAGCTGACAACCGGAAGAGATGGGATTTGAACCCATGACCTCTGACTCGCCAGCTCATGGTCTTTCCATTGAGCCATGCTGCTTCTCGGTCTGCGTCTGCAACCCCTCCCCTTCTCGGTCTGGGTCTGTACCCCCCCTTCTCGGTTTGGGTCTGCTCCCCCCATTCTTGGTCTGGCTCTGCACACCCCCCCTCGGTCTGGGTCTGCTCCCCCCATTCTCGGTTTGGGTCTGCACCTCCCCCTTCTCGGTCTGGGTCTGCACTCTCCCCCCTTCTCGGTCTGGGTCTGCACCTCCCCCCTTTTCGGTCTGGGTCTGCACCCCCAACTTCTCAGTCTGGGTCTGCACCCCCTCCTTCTCGGTCTGGGTCTGCTCCCCCCCATTCTTCGTCTGGCTCTGCACCGCCCCCTTCTCGGTCTGGGTCTGCTCCCCCCCATTCTCGGTCAGGGTCTGCACCTTCCCCTTCTCGGTCTGGGTCTGCACCCCCCCCTTCTCGGTCTGGGTCTGCTCCCCCCATTCTTCGTCTGGCTCTGCACCGCCCCCTTCTCGGTCTGGGTCTGCTCCCCCCATTCTCGGTCTGTGTCTGCACCTCTCCCTTCTCGCTCTGGGTCTGCACTCCCCCCCCCCCTTCTTGGTCTGGTTCTGCACCTCCCCCATTTTCGGTTTGGGTCTGCACCCCCAACTTCTCGGTCTGGGTCTGCACCTCCCCCCTTCTCGGTTTGGGTCTGCACTCGCCCTTATCCCTCTGGTGTACACTCCACGTTCTCTGTCTACGCCCCCTTTTTCCATCTGGTCTGCACTCCCCTTTTCCATCTGGTCTGTACCCCCTTCTCCATCTCTGTCTACAACCACGTTCACTGGCTGGCCTGCACCCCCCTCTTCTAGACTGTGAGCCCACTGCTGGGTAGGGACCGTCTCTATATGTTGCCAACTTGTACTTCCCAAGCGCTTAGTACAGTGCTTTGCACACAGTAAGCGCTCAATAAATGCGATTGATGGATTGATTGCACCCCCCCGCCCCTTCTCCGTCTTATCTGCACCCCCTTCTCCAACTGGTTCTGCACCCCCCTTCTCTGTCTACAACCCCATTCACTGTGTGCTCTGCACCCCCACCCGCTTCCCCGTCTGGTTTGCACCCTCCTTCTCTGTCTGGTCTGCATCCCCCTTCTCTGTCTGGTTGCACCACCCTTCTGCATCTGGTCTGCAGCCCCCTTCTCTGTCTCGGTCTGCAGCCCCCTTAATAATAATAATGATGGCGTTTGTTAAGCGCTTACTATGTGCAAAGCACTGTTCTAAGCATTAGGGAGGATACAAGGTGATCAGGTTGTCCCATGTGGGGCTCACAGTCTTCATCCCCCTTTTACAGATGAGATAACTGAGGCACAGAGAAGTTAAGTGAGTTGCTCAAGGTCACACAGCTGACAATTGGCAGAGATAGGATTTGAACAAATGACTTCTGACTCCCCAGCCCATGTTCTTTCCATTGAGCCACGCTGCTTCTCGGTCTGGGTTTGCAGCCCCCTTCTCGGTCTGGGTCTGCACCGGCCCCCATTCCCGGTCTGGGAATGTACCCCCCCCTTCTCGGTCTGGTTCTGCACCCCCCCCTTCTCGGTCCGGGTCTGCACCCCCCGTTCTCGGTCCGGGTCTGCACCTCCCCATTCTCGGATTGGGTCTGCACCCCCTTTCTCGGTCTGCGTCTGCACCCCCTTCGCGGTCTGGGTCTGCACCCAGCCTTCTCGGTCTGGGTCTGCACCCTCCCCTTCTCGGTCTGGGTCTGCACCTCCCCCCTTCTCGGTTTGGGTCTGCCCCCTCACCCTTCTCGGTCTGGGTCTGCAATCGCCCTTATCCGTTTGGTGAACACCCTCCTTCTCTGTCTATGCCCCCTTCTCCATCTGGTCTGCACCCCCCTTCTCCATCTGGTGTACACCCCCGTCTCTGTCTACAAACACATTCAATGGCTGGCCTGCACCCCCTGCCCCTTCCCCGTCTAGTCTGCACTCCCCCTTCTCCATCTGGCTTGCACCCCCTCTCCATCTGGTTCTGCACCCCCCCATGTCTGGTTCTGCACCGCCCCCTTCTCTGTCTGCACCCCTCCTTCTCCAGTTGGTCTTCCCCCCACTTCTCTGTTTATACCCTCTCTTCTCCGTTTATACCCCCCCTTCTCTGCCTGGTCTACACCCCCCTTCTTTGCCTGGTTGCACCCCCCTTCTGCATCTGGTCTGCACCCCCTTCTCTGGTTCTGCAGCCCCCCTGCTCTGTCTGGTTCTGCAGCCCCCCTTGTCTGTCTACAACCCCATTCACTGTGTGCTCTGCAGCCTCCCCACCCCCTTCTCCGTCTGGTTTGCACCCTCCTTCTCTGTCTGGTCTGCATCCCCCTTCTCTGTCTGGTTGCACCACCCTTCTGCATCTGGTCTGCAGCCCCCTTTGTCTGTCTTGGTCTGCAGCCCCTTTAATAATAATAATGATGGCATTTGTTAAGCGCTTACTATGTGCAAAGCACTGTTCTAAGCACTGGGGAGGATACAAGGTGATCAGGTTGTCCCATGTGGGGCTCACAGTCTTCATCCCCCTTTTACAGATGAGATTACTGAGGCACAGAGAAGTTAAGTGAGTTGCTCAAGGTCACACAGCTGACAATTGGCAGAGATTGGATTTGAACCCATGACCTCTGACTCCCCAGCCCATGCTCTTTCCATTGAGCCACGCTGCTTCTCGGTCTGGGTCTGCACCCCCCCCCTCCTTCTCGGTCTGGGTCTGCACTACCCTTTCTCGGTCTGGTTCTGCCGCCCCCCTTCTCCATCTGGTTCTACAGCCCCCCTTTCTGTCTACAACCTCATTCACTGTGTGCTCTACACACCCACACCTTTCTCAGTCTGGTCTGCACCCCGCTTCTCTGTTGACACTCCAATTTCTGTCTGTTCTGCATCCCCCTTCTCTGGTCTGCACCCCCCTTCTCGGTCTGGGTCTGCAGCCCCCCTTCTCGGTCTGCGTCTGCACCCCCCCCCCCAATTTTCGGTCTGGGTCTGCACTCGCCCCCTTATCTGTCTGGTGTACATCCCCCTTCTCTGTCTACGCCCCCTTCTCCATCTGGTCTGAACCCCCCCTTCTCCATCTAGTCTGCAACCCCTTCTCCATCTGGTGTACACCCCCTGTCTCTTGTCTACAACCACATTCAGTGGCTGGCCTGCACCCCCACCTTCTCCGTCTAGTCTGCACCCCCCCATTCACAGTCTGGTCTGCACACAGCCCCCTTCGCTGTCTGGTTCTGCACCCCCCTATCTCTGCCTGCACACCCCCTTTTCTGTCCGCACCCCCCTGTCTCTGTCTGGTCTGCACCCCCCTTCTCTGGTCTGCACCCCCCTTCTCTGTCTACAACCCCATTCGTCTGGTCCGCACACACCCCCTTCTCCGGCTAGTCTGCACCCCCCTTCTCTGTGCATACCCTCTCTTCTCCGTTTATACCCCTCCTTCTCTGTCTGGTCTGCACCCCCTTCTCTGTCTGGTTCTGCAGCCCCCCTTCTCTGTCTGGTTCTGCACCCCCCCCTTCTCTGTCTGCACTCCCCTTCTCAGTCTGGTCTGCACCCCCCTTCTCTGTCTACAACCCCATTCACAGTCTGGTCTGCACACACACCCTTCTCCAGCTAGTCTGCACCCCCCGTCTCTGTTTATACCCTCTCTTCTCCGTTTATAACCCCCCCTTCTCTGGTCTGCACCCCCTTCTCTGTCTGGTTCTGCAGCCTACCTTCTCTGTCTACAACCCCATTTACTGTGTGCTCTGCACCCTCCACCCCATTGTCCATCTGGTCTGCACCCTTTTTCTCCATCTGGTCTGCACCCCCTTCTCTGTCTGGTTGCACCACCCTTCTGCATCTGGTCTGCAGCCCCCTTCTCTGTTTCGTTCTGCAGCCCCCTGAATAATAATAATGATGGTATTTGTTAAGCACTTACTATGTGCAAAGCACTGTTCTAAGCATTGGGGAGGTTACAAGGTGATCAGGTTGTCCCATGTGGGGCTCACAGTCTTCATCCCCCTTTTACAGATGAGATAATTGAGGCACAGAGAAGTTAAGTGAGTTGCTCAAGGTCACACAGCCGACAACTGGCAGAGATGGGATTTGAACAAATGACTTCTGACTCCCCAGCCCATGCTCTTTCCACTGAACCATGCTGCTTCTCGGTCTGGGTCTGCAGCCCCACTTCTCGGTCTGGGCCTGCACCCCCCCTTCTCGGTCTGGGTCTGCACCTCCCCCTTCTCGGTCTGAGTCTGCACCCCCCCCATTCTCGGTCTGGGTCTGCACCCCCCCTTCTCGGTCTGGGTCTGCACCCTCCCTTATCTGTCTGGTGTACATCCCCTTTCTTTGTCTACGCCCCCTTCTCCATCTGGTCTGCATCCCCCTTCTCCATCTGGTGTACACCACCCCCGTCTCTGTTTGCAACCACAGTCACTGGCTGATCTGCACACCCCCTTCTCTGTCTGGCCGTCTCGTCTGCACCCCCCTTCTCGGTCTGGTCTGCATTCTCCTTCTCGGTCTGGCCTGCACCCTGCTTCTCTGTCTGGCCTGCACTCCTGCTTCTCCCTCTGGTTCTGCACCCCCCCTCCCCCCTTGCTATGTCTGGTTCGGCACTCTCCTTCCTATATCTGGTACGGCACCTCCCCCCGCACTTACGTCTGGTCAGCACCCTCCTTTATGTCTGGTCTGCACCCCCTTCTCTGTCTGCACCCCCCTTCTCTGTCTGCACCCCCCTTCTCTGGTCTGCACCCCCCTTCTCTGTGTGGTTCTGCAGCCCCCTTCTCTGTCTACACCCCATTCACAGTCTGGTCTGCACACACCCCCTTCTCTGTCTGGTCTGCACCCCCCCCTTCTCCGTCTGGTCTGCACCCCCCTTCTCCGTCTGGGTCTGCACCCCCCCCGTCTCCGTCTGGTCTGGACCCCCTTCTCAGTCTGGTCTGCACCCCCCTTCTCCGTCTGGGTCTAGACCCCCCACCTTCGTCTGGCCTGCAGCCCCCCCTTCTCCGTCTGGCCTGCAGCCCCCCATCCTTTTCCATCTGGCCTGCACCCCCCTTCTCCATCTGCTGTATACCCCCCTTCTCTGTCTGCACCCCCCTTCTCCGGCTGGTCTAAAACCACCCTCTGTTTATGCACCCCCATTCTCTGTCTGGCCTGCACCCCCCTTATCTGGCCTGCACCCCCCTTCTCTGGTTCTGCAGCCCCTTTTCTTTCTACAACTCCATTCACAGTCTGGTCTGTTCTCCCCCCTTCTCCATCTAGTCTGCACCTCCCCTTCTCCGACTGGTCTGCACCCCCCTTCACCGTCTGGGTCTAGACACCCTGCTTCTCTGTCTGAGTCTGCACCCCCACTTCTCTGTCTAGGCCTGCACCCCCCCCACCCTTCTCCATCTGGCCTACACCCCCCCCACCCTTCCCCTTCTGGCCTGCACCCCCACCTTCTCCATCTGGTGTACACTCCCCTTCTCTGTCTGCACCCCCCTTCTCCGGCTGGCCTGCACCCCCCTTCTCTGTTTATACCCCCCTTCTCTGCTTATACCCCCCTTCTCTGTTTATACCCCCCTGCTCTGTTTATACCTCACTTTGTTTATACCCCCTCTTCCCTGTTTATGCCCCCCCTTCTCTGTCTGGTCTGCACCCTCTTCTCTATCTGGTCTGCACCGTCCCATCTCTGTCTACAACCCCCTTCTCTGTTTGGTTGCACCACTCTTCTGCATCTGGTCTGCCCCACCTTCTCGGTCTGGTTCTGCCACCCCCCTATTCTCGGCCTGCTTATACCGCCCCCCTTCTCCGTCTGCTTCTACAGCCCCTTTTTCTGTCTACAGCCCCCTTCACTGTGTGCTCTGCACTTCTCCTTCTCCGTCTGGTGTTCACCCTCCTTTTCCATCTGGTCTGCACCGCCCTTCTCTGTTTACACCCCCCTGCTCCGTCTGGTCTGCATCACCCTCTTCTGTCTGGTTACACCACCCTTCTTCATCTGGTCGCCCCCTTCGGTCTGGGTCTGCATCGTCCTTTATCCGTCTGGTATACACCCCACTTCCTTGTCTAAGCCCCCTTCTCCATCTGGTCTGCATTCCCCTTCTCTATCTGGTGTACACCCCCGTCTCTATTTGCAGCCACATTCACTGGCTGGTCTGCCCCCCCTTCTCTGTCTGGCCTTCTGGCCTGCAGCCCCCTTCTCGATCTGGTCTGCACCCCCTTTCTCGGTCTGGCCTGCACCCCAATTCTACATCTGGCCTGCACCCCCGCTTCCCCGTCTGGTTCTGCACCCCCGCTTCCTATGTCTGGTTCGGCACCCTCCTTCCTATATCTGGTTCGGCAACCCCACTCTTATGTCTGGTCAGCACCCCCCCTTTATGTCTGATCTGCACCCCCTTCTTTGTCTGCACCCCCCTTCTCTGTGTGGTTCTGCAGCCCCCGTCTCTGTCTACAACCCCATTCACAGTCTGGTCTGCACACACCCCCTTCTCCGTCTGGTCTGCACACACCTTATCCGTCTGATCTGCACCCCCGCCTTCTCCATCTGGTCTGCACCCCCCTTCTCCGTCTGGGTCTGCACCCCACGTCTCCGTCTGGGTCTTCAACCCCCTTCTCCGTCTGGGTCTATCCCCCCACCACTTCTCCGTCTGGTCTGCGGCCCCTCCTTCTCCGTCTGGGCTGCGCCCCCCTTCTCTGTCTGGTTCTGCAGCCCCCTTCTCTGTCTACAGACCCATTCACAATCTGGTCTGCACCCCCCCCTTCTCCGTCTGGTCTGCACCCCCCTTCTCTGTCAGGTCTGCACCCCCCACTTCTCTGTCTGGTCTGCACCCCCATTCTCCGTCTGGTCTGCACCCCCCCCTTCTCCGCCTGGTCTGCACCCCCCCCTTCTCTGTCTAGTCTGCACCTCCCTTCTCTGTCTGGGTCTGCACCCCCCCCTTCTCCGTCTGGGTCTAGACCCCCCCTTCTCTGTCTGGCCTGAAGCCCCCCCTTCTCCATCTGGCCTGCAGCCCCCCATCCTTCTCCGTCTGGCCTGTCCCCCCCTTCTCAATCTGGTGTACACCCACCTTCTCTGTTTGTACCCCCCTTCTCCGGCTGGTTTAAAGCCCCCTTCTGTTTATACACCCCCATTCTCTTTCTGGTCTGCATCCCCCTTCTCTGGTTATGCAGCCCCCTTCTCTTTTTACAACCCCATTTACAGTCTGGTCTGCGCTCCCCACTTCTCCATCTAGTCTGCACCTCCCCTTCTCTGTCTGGTCTGAACCCCCCCTTTACCGTCTGGGTCTAGACCCCCCCCTTCACCGTCTGGGTCTAGACCCTCCCCTTCTCCGTCTGGGTCTAGATCCCCCCCTTCTCCATCTGTGTCTAGACACCCCGCTTCTCTGTCTGGGTCTGCACCCCCCACTTCTCTGTCTGGGCCTGCACCCCCCCACCCTTCTCCTTCTGGCCTGCACCCCCCCTTCTCCATCTGGTGTACACCCCTTCTCTGTCTGCACCCCCCTTCTCTGGCTGGTCTGCACTCCCCTTCTCTGTTTATACCCCCCTTCTCTGCTTATACCCCCCTTCTCTGTTTATGTCCCCCTTCTCTGTTTACACCCCACTGCTTTGTTTCTACCCCCTCTTCTCTGTTTCTACCCCCTTTTCTCTGTCTGGTCTGCACTGCCATTCTCTATCTGGTCTGCACCGCCCCATCTCTGTCTACAGCCACCTTCTCTGTTTGGTTGCACTCTTCTGCATCTGTTCTGCACCCCCTTCTCGGTCTGCTTCTGCTGCCCCCTTCTCCGTCTGCTTCTACAGCCCCCTTTTATGTCTACAACCCCATTCACTGTGTGCTCTGAACCCCCTCTCCTTCTCCGTCTGGTCTTCACCCTCCTTTTCCATCTGGTCTGCACCGCCCTTCTCTGTTTACACCCCCTTGCTCTGTCTGGTCTGCATCACCCTTCTCTGTTTAGTTGCACCACCCTGCTTC
The DNA here is from genome assembly GCF_015852505.1 of Tachyglossus aculeatus. Classification (NCBI taxonomy): domain Eukaryota; kingdom Metazoa; phylum Chordata; class Mammalia; order Monotremata; family Tachyglossidae; genus Tachyglossus; species Tachyglossus aculeatus. The sequence continues at coordinate 880,132 of NW_024045093.1, forward strand.
AACTGGTCTGCCCCCCACTTCTCGGTCTGGGTCTGCATCCCACCACTTCTCGTCCTGGGTCTGCACCCCCCCCCCCCCGTCTCGGCCTGGATCTGCACCTGCCCCTTCTCGGCCTGACCTGCACCTGCCACTTCTCTGTCTGGTCTGCACCCCCCTTCTCTATCTGGTCTGCACCCCCTTCTCTCTCTACACCCCCCTCTCTACCTGGTTGCACCACCCTTCTGCATCTGGTCTGCACCCCCTTCTCTGTCTGGTTCTGCAGCCCCCTTTTCTGTCTACAACCCCATTCACTGTGTGCTCTGCACACACACACACACCCTTCTCCATCTGGTCTGCACCCTCCTTCTCTGTCTGGTCTGCAGCTCCCCTTCTCTGTTTACACCCCCCCTTCTCGGTCTGGGTCTGCAGCCCCCCTTCTCGGTCTGGGTCTGCAGCCCCCCTTCTCCGTCTGGGTCTGCACCCCCCCTTCTCTGCTGGGTCTGCACCCCCCCTTCTCCGTCTGGCCTGCACCCCCCCCCCCTTCTCTGTCTGGTCTGCACCACCCCCTTCTCCATCTGGCCTGCACCATCCCCTTCTCGGTCTGGTGTACACCCCCCTTCTGTGTCTGCACCCCCTTGCTCTGGCTGGTCTGCACCCCCCTTCTCATCTGGTGTGCACCACACTCCTCTGTTTATAACCCCTCTTCTCCATTTATACCCCCCCCTTCTCTGTCTACACTCCCCTTCTCTGCCTGGTTGCACCACCCTTCTACATCTGGTCTGCACCCCCTTCTCTGTCTGGTTCTGCAGCCCCCATTCTCTGCCTGTTTCTGCAGCCCCCCTTCTCTGTCTACAACCCCATTCACTGTATGCTCTGCACCCCCCACCCCGTTCTCCATCTGGTTTGCACCCTCCTTCTCTGTCTGGTCTGCATCCCCCTTCTCTGGTTGTACCACCCTTCTGCATCTGGTCTGCAGCCCCTTTCTCTGTCTGGATCTGCAGCCCCCTTAACAATAATAATGATGGTATTTGTTAAGCGCTTACTATGTGCAAAGAACTGTTCTAAGCATTGGTGAGGATTCAAGGTGATCAGGTTGTCCCATGTGGGGTTCACTGTATTCATCCCCATTTTACAGATGAGATAACTGAGGCACAGAGAAGTTAAGTGAGTTGCTGAATGTCACACAGCTGACAATTGGCAGAGATAGGATTTAAACCCATGACCTCTGACTCCCCAGCCCATGCTCTTTCCATTGAGCCATGCTGCTTCTCGGTCTGGCTCTGCACCCCCACCTTCTCGGTCTGGGTCTGCACCCCCCCTTCTCGGTCTGGGCCTGCACCCCCCCTTCTCGGTCTGGGTCTGCACCCCCCCTTCTCGGTCTGGGCCTGCACCCCCCCCCTTATCCGTCTGGTGTACACCCTCCTTCTCTGTCTATGCCCCCTTCTCCATCTTGTGTACACCCCCAGTCTCTGTTTACAACCACATTCACTGGCTGGTCTGCACCTCCCCTTCTTCGTCTGGCCTGCACCCCTCTTCTTAATCTGGCCTACACCCCCCTTCTCTGTCTGGCCTGCAACCCCTTCTCGGGCTGGCCTGCACCCCCCCTCCTTCTCTGTCTGGCCTGCACCCTCCCCTCCTATGTCTGGTTCGGCACCCCCCCCCTTGTCTGGTCTGCACCCCCCTTCTCTGTCTGCACCCCCTTTCTCTGGTTCTGCAGCCCTCTTCTCTGTCTACAACCCCATTCAGTCTGGTCTGCACCCCCCCTTCTCCATCTGCTCTGCACCCCGCTTCTCCATCTGGTCTGCACCCCCCTTCTCCGTCTGGGTCTAGACTCCCCTTCTCCGTCTGGGTCTAGGATCCCCCCTTCTCCGTCTGGGCCTAAGCCCCCCACCTTCTCCGTCTGGGTCTGCACCCGCCCCTTCTCTGTCTGGTGTACACCCTCCTTCTCTGTCTGCACCCCCTTCTCTGTTTATACCCCGCCTTCTCTGTTTATACCCCCCCTTCTCTGTCTGGTCTGCACCCCCCTTCTCTGTTTGGTCTGCACCCCCCTTCTCTATCAGATCTGCACTCCCTCTTCTCTGTCTACACCCCCTTCTCTATCTGGTTGCCCCACCCTTCTGCATCTGGTCTGCACCCCTTTCTCGGTCTGGTTCTGCCACCCCCCTTCTCGGTTTGGTTCTGCCACCCTCCTTCTCCATCTGGTCTGCACCCCCATTCTCCGTCTGGGTCTAGGCCCCCCCTTCTCCATCTGGGTCTGCACCCCCCCCTTCCCCGTCTGGGTCTGCACCCCCCACCTTCTCCGTCTGGGTCCCTCCCCAGTTCTTTGTACAGAGCCCTGCATACACTAAGTGCTCAATAGAAACCATGATGGTTTTCTACTGCAGGTCCTCCCTGGCTCACTAAACCCTGAGAGCAGGTGACAGGAACTCCCTGTTGCTGCCAACACCAGTAGCTCACCAGGGTTTGTGCTTCTGTTGTCTCAGCAGATTTGTGAGTCCTGGGAGTGCGGGTTACTAGGAGGGGGAAGAAAAGGAGGAGGAGTAGGGGAAGTAGCGGCAGCAGTATTTTTTTTAATGGCATTTGTTAAGTGCCTGCTATGTGCAAGGCACTATATGAAGCACTGGGGTAGATACAAGCTGGTGAGGTTGGACCCAATCCCTGTCCAACACGTCCATCTTAATCCCCATTTTACAGATGAGGTGACTGAGGCACTGAGAAGTGAAATGACTTGCCCAAAGTAACACAACAGACCAGTGCATGCCAAGAACGGTACTAAGCAGTAGGGAAGAGACAAGGTAATCATGTCGAACACAGTCCCTGTCCCTCATAGGGCTCCCAGTCTTAACCTCCATTTTTAAAGAGGAGGGTTAGAACTCATTCTCTTATTTCCCACTGAGACACTGGTTCATAACTAACAAGTTCACCAAAACCGCATCATTGGGGGACTTGGCAATTATGAACCAGTGTTTCGGTGGGAATGATGTCATGTCCACCTGTGTGGTCATTCATTCAGTCAGTTAGTCATATTTATTGAGAGCTTACTGTGTGCAGAGCACTGTACTGAGCACTTGGGAAAGTACGATACAGGAAAAAAGAGAGACGATCCTTGCCCACAACGAGCTCACAGTCTAGAGTGGGGGACACAGATATCAATACATGTAAACAGATATAATTTAATATTTATATAAAATTATAGAACTGTGCGTAAGTGTTTTTGGGTGGGGAGAGGGGTGAAGAGCAAAGGGAGTCAGGGTTCGCGGAAGGGAGTGGGAGATGAGGAAAAGTCGGGCTTAGGCTGGGAAGGCCTTTTGGAGGAGATGTGCCTTCAGTAAGGCTTTGAAGCAGGGGAGAGTAATTGTCTGGTGGATTTGAGGAGGGAGTGCGTTCCAGGCCAGAGGGAGGACGTGAGCCAGGGATCGGCAGTGTGACAGGCGAGATCGAAGCACAGTGAGAAGTTTAGCACCAGAGGAAGGAAGTGTGTGGACTGGGTTGTAGAAGGAGAGAAGTGAGGTGGGGTAGGAGAGGGCACGTTGAAGGAGAGCTTTAAAACAAACGCTGAGGAGTTTTTGTTTGATACAGAGGTGGTTATGCAGACACCGGAGATTTTTGAGGAGGGGCGGGTGACATGCCCTGAACGTTTCTGTAGAATGATAATCCAGGCAGCAGAGCCAAGTATGGACTGGAGTGGGGGAAGGCAGGAGGTTGGGATGTCAGAGAGGAGGCTGATGCAGTAATCCAGGAGGGATAAAATGAGTGATTGTACTAATGTGGTGGCAGTTTGGATGGAGAGGGAAGGGCGAATTTTAGTGATGTTGTGAAGGAGAGACCGACAGGATTTGGTGACGGATTGGATATGTGGGTTGAATGACAGAGCGGAGTCAAGGATGACACCATGGTTATGGGCTTGTGAGACAGGAAGGATGGTTGTGCCATCTACAGTGACGGGAAAGTCTGGAAGAGGGCCGGGTTTGGGAGGGGAGATAAAGGAGCTCTGTTTTGGACACTTTGGACTCCACCTGAGATTTCTGCAACACCTGTAGAGGCTACAGTTGTGTGATGATTCATGTGGTGCTATGCTGCTCTCTTGCCTCAGCCTCCCCGCTATCGTCACAGTGTCCTGCACTGTCAATCGATCCTCTCCCACAAACCAAGGTTCTCAACCTCTTGTCCACAAATGAAAACCTGGACTTCGCTAATGAGCTGCCTGAAAACTTCTTGCTTAAATTGTCGGTTTTCTTACATGGTTGGAGACTTTGACTGTCAGCTCCTTGTCACCTCCATCGACTCTATCCTACTCCCACAACGTGTCCTGCAGTGTTCTGCACACAGTAAATTCTCAATATTTACCAGTAGATTTTCATCTCATTCTCTTGTCCCAGTACCCCCCTGGTGCTTACAGCTGCTTACACCTGCTTACACCCACCCACCCCATTTCTGTACACAAAGTGCAAAGTTTACAGATATGCACAAGGCCAATAGCAAACATTTAAAGGTCACAGATCCCAGGGTGTAGACAAAGCATATCCAGCGGCTGCCTGTCAACCTATGCATCAAGCAAAAACTCCTCACTCTCAGCCTCAAGGCTCTCCATCACCTCGACCCCCACCTCACCTCCCTTCTCTCCTTCTCTAGCCCATCCCACACCCTCTGCTCCTCTGCCGTTAACGTCTACACTGTACCTTGTTCTCACCTGTCCCACCGTCGACCCCCGGTCCACGTCCTCCCCCTGGCCTGGAATGCCCTCCCTCCACACGTCCGCCAAGTTGGCTCTCTTCCGCCCATCAAAGTGCTACTGAGACCTCATCTCCTCCAAGAGGCCTTCCCAGACTGAGCCCCCTTTTTCCTCTCCTCCTCCCCTTCCCCCCCGCCCTACCTCCTTCCCCTCCCCACAGCACCTGTATATATTTTCGTACAGATGTATTACTCTATTTTACTTGTACATATTTACTATTCTATTTATTTTGTTAATGATGTGCATTTAACTTTAATTTTATTTGTTCTGATGACTTGACACCTGTCTACATGTTTTGTTTTGTTGTCTGTCTCCCCCTTCTAGACTGTGAGTTCGTTGTTGGGGAGGGATGGTCTCTATATGTTGTCAACTTGTACTTTCCAAGCGCTTAGTACAGTGTTCTGCACACAGTAAGCGCTCAATAAATACGATTGAATGAATGAAAAGCGGCATAGCCTACTTGCAAGTGCAGTGCCTTGGGAGTTGGAGGGCTTGGGTTCTAATCCCGGCTCTGCCATTTATCTGCTGTGTGACCTTGAGCAAGGCTCTTTGCCTCTCAGTGCCTCAGTTACCTTATCTCTAAAATGGGGATTAAGACTGTAAACCCCACGTGGGACAACTTGATTACCTTGTATCCTCCCCAGTGCTTAGAACACTGCTTGGCACATAGGAAGTGGTTAGTAAATACCATCATTATTATTATTATTATTACTATTAAGGAGCCCGGCGGGGAGGGGGAGATGGTTAAAACGGAGAAGGCTTCTTGGCGGAGTTTCGATCTTAATGTTTTGAGAGGGGGATAATGTTGGGCCAGCATATGTGGAGGAAGGGAGAGGTAGTTCCAGGCCAGGGGACCTACTTGAGGAAGATGTCAGAGGCCAGATAGACGAGATGGAGGCCCAGGGAGTAAAGCCGGGGCTGGACTAGCATTATGCCACAAGGTGGCGATCGAGAGGTGCGGCCTCCCCAGAGTCACGATTGGGAGAAAAGCAGCGCCGCTTAGTGGATAGAGCCCGGTACTGCGGGGCAGAAGGACCTGGCTTCCAATTAAAACCTTCTCACTTATCTGCTGAGTGACCTTGGGCAAGTTACTTCACTTCTCTGATCCTCAGTTACCTCATCTATAAAATAATAATAATAATGATTGTGGTACTTGTTAAGCACTTACTCTGTGCCAAACCCTGTTCTAAGCGTTGGAGTAGCTACAAGGTAATCAGGTCAGACACTTTCCCTGCCCTACATGGGGCTCACAGTCCTAATCCCCATTTTATGGATGAAGTGACTGAGGCTCAGAGAAGTGAGTAAGCGTACAGTAAGCGCTCAATAAATATGATTGAATGCGTGAATGAATGAATATTATGTCAGGAAGAGAACAGAGTGTCTGTCGGTGTCTCTATGCTATTTTTCTCTGAGAAGCAGAGTGTACAGACTCCTGCCTGAAATCAGGTCAACAGGGGTATGGGCTGGGAGGACAGAAGGCAGCTATTGTACTAGCAACTGCATTCTATCCGCAGTGCAGTTGTGGACTTTCAATCAGTCGGGTTGATGGTGTACTTACTGTATACAGAGTTCTGTACCAAACCCTTGGGTGACACATTCCTGCCCACATCAAGCTTACAGTCTAGAGGGGGCTGGAGTTCCTAGAGTAACAAAACTGGGGTGCAAGTGGGAGGACAAAGCAGGTTTTCTTTGCTAGAAACTTCATTTTATACAGTGTGTAATTCTGTACCTCCAGTCTCTTGAGAACAATCCCCTTCTGGGGATCTGAGGAGGGGATGGGCAAATGTTTGTAAGGTAGAGGGTGGCAGTGACCTTAGCGGCAGATATCTGGGTGTCCACCTGACCATGTTGGGCTGGGAAGAGGCAGGGAGAATGGTAAAAAGTGTTGGCAAAACTAGGTTGTCTGCCCTTCCCCCACTTCCCCTGTCTCCCTGCCTCCCCCCTCCACACCCACCTTTGAGCACTGGTTTTCCTTGCAACAGATGTGGACCCGATCAGACTCTCAAGATTGCTGATTCAGGTGCCTCAAGACCAGGATCGAGAGCTCTACATGGCCATGGGCTGGGACCAGAGGTGAAGCTCCAGTGCCACGTCACTCCCTTAAGACCAAGGTTCTTCTGCTCATCCCCAGAGGAGGCCTGAGTGAGCCCTGAGGACCCCCTCTCCCACAATTGCATGTCCAGTCTTCTCGAAGCCCTTCAGCCACAACCCTCTGGCAGCACATGGCTCTGGGCAGGATGGCCAATGGGAGAATCTAACTACTACTCTTTTTAGAAAAATTATCCAATGCATCTCTCCAACGTTGAGGCTCATCTTTCTAATGTGGACAGAGGTCAATGCCCAGATATGCCCTGCTGTCAAGATGGAACCATAGGTTGCACAGTCCTCCAAAAGGGGTGTGTGTGTGTGTGTGTGTGTGTGTGTGTGTGTGTGTGTGTGTGTGTGTGTGTGTGTGTAATTAGAATTATGGTATTTGTTAAGTCCTTACTATGTGCCAAGCACTGTTCTAAGCACTGGTGTAGATACAAGGTAATCAGGTTGTCCCATGAGGGGCTTACAGTCTTAATCCCCATTTTACAGATGAGGTAACTGAGGCACAGAGACGTTAGGAGGCTTGCCCCAGGTCACACAGCAGACTAGTTGCGGAGGCAGGATTAAAACCCATGTCTTCTGACTCCCAAGCCTGTGCTCTTCCCGTTAAGGCACACTGTGTACATGTATGTATGCATGTATTTATGTATATATGTATGAGAGGCTTATCTTTAATAATGATAACCACATTTGTTAAGCGCTTAGTATGTGTCAAGAACTGTTCTAAGCACTTAGGTAGATACAAGGTTATCAGTTTGTCCCATGTGGGGCTCACAGTCTTAATCCCTATTTTACGGATGAGGTTACTGGGGCCCAGAGAAGTGAAGTGACTTGCCCATAGTCACACAGCTGACAAGTGGCGGAGCCAAGATTAGAACCCACAGTCTCTGACTCCCAAACCAGTGCTCCTGCCACTAGGCTTTGCTGCTTCTTTAAAGGGAAGAATAATAAGAAAGGGCCTGCCATACCCAGCCCGTGGGTCTCTGCGCAGGGCACAGGTTCTGTTTAACTTGATTGCAACACTGAGAAGACCTAGGGCCTTTAACTCTGTAGAAAGGTCCAGTATTCCTGTACACAATCTTGTCTGCCAGGCCTTCTTGCATATTCTCAGCCTGACAAAGGAATTAACCCTTGTCAGACCAAGAAGCTTTGTGGTGCAGTCGCACTCAAACGAAAGATGGAGGTGGCAGTGGTGGTGGTGGGGCAGTGTGCATGCGCGTGTGTGTGTGTGCATGTTTGTGTGTGTACGTGTGTGCGTGTGTGCGCGTGTGTGCCTGCCCATGCATGTGTGCCTGCATAAAAGACGGGGTTAGCTTTGGGGAAAGTAATGAAGAAGGGGGTGTCACTGTCATCACCTTGTCCCCTCCTACCTCACCTCTCTACTTTCCTACTATAACACAGTCCACACCCTCGCCTCTCTAATGCCAACCTTGTCACTGTACCTCCATCTACTCCATCTCACCGCCGTTCTCTCACCTACCTCCTGCCTCTGGCCTGGAATGCCCTCCCTCCTCGTGTCCTCATATCTGACAGACAATGACTCTACCCCCACTCAAAGCCTTATTGAAGGTGCAGCTCCTCCAAGAGGACTTCCCTGTCTAACTCCTCCTGTCCTCTTGTCCCACTCCCTTCTGAGTCACCCTGACTTGCTGCCTTCTTGCGTTCGACCCCCTTCTGGCCCTGCAGCTATTACATCCATATCTGTAATGTATTTCTTTATCTCAGTGCCATCTCTACCTCCAGGCTGTAAGCTCAATGTCGTCAGATAATGTGTCTGTTATACTGAACTCTCCCAAGTGCTTAGTACAGTGCTCTGCACACAGTAAGTGCCCAGTAAATAGGATAGGCTGACTGGCTAACTGCTCAGCCAAGGGCTTGGCCCTGTTTGTGGGGGGCAGAAGCCCTTTCTGACCACTGGTAGTTGGTTTTAAGTCTCAGCAAAAACTTGAACAGTAACCCCAAACCAAATGGTTACACTGCCACTTGCCTGGCTGTGTGACCATCCGACCCCCTTGTCTCTCCCTTCCTCATCCCTGACTCTCCCCCAGTGACCCAGCATGGGCCAACCAACTCCCCCAACTTTCCCCTTCCCATCCTTGACTCTCCCTCAGTGACCCAGCATGGACCATACACCCCTGCTTCGCCCCTCCCCACTTTGACTCTCCCCCAGTGACCCGGGAGGGTCCATCCAAGACCTCTGACTTTCCCTTCTCCATTAATTTCTGTGGCCTCAGTTTCTTCATTGGTAAAATGGGGATTAAGACTGTGAGCTCAGTGTGGGACAGGGACTGTGTGCAATCCAGTTATCTCGTGTCTACTCCAGCAGTTAGTATAGTGTGTGGCAGATAAAAAGCCCTTAACAAAGACCATAATTGTTATTCTTATTATCCAGGAAGTCGGATTTGGCCATTCTGTGGGGGATTGATCGGCATAGGTGTTGTTCTCACTTGTCGTACCACCTGACTTTTTACTGTTTTTATTTTAATAATTATTTTAATGGTATTTGTTAGGCTTTGGATCTCTCTGCTGGGCCACCCTGGGCCACCCTGTTTATCTACTAACTGCCCTCAAGCAGTGGGGGCCACTAGTGAAAATGAATCCGGGCCGGAATGCCACGTCATTAAGTTAATCGATTGATCAGTTAGTAGTATTTATTGAGTCCTTACGCTGTGCAGGGCACTGTACTAACTATTTATAATGTGTAAGCACTTACTATGTTCCAAGCACCTTACTGAGCTCTGGGGTAGATAAAAGATGCAGAGAAGCAGAAAGATCCCAGGCCTGGGAGTCAGGAGACCTGGATTCTAATCTCAGCTCAGCAACTTGTCTGCTGTATGACCTAGGAACGGTCATACAGTGCCTCAGTTACCTCTTCTGTGAAATGGGGATTATGACTGTGAGTCTCATGTAGGCTAGGGTTGGTATCTAATCTTATTAGTTTGTATCTAGCCTCACGCTTGGTATAGTGCCTGGCATGTAATAAGTTCTCAACAAGACAAAAAAGAGCTGTAGGGTCTTCTCTCCCCATTCTTCTGCTCATTCTCCAGGGACACAGACGTGAATATGAATGAATGAGTTATTTATATTATGTAATTTATAGGTATGTGCATAACTTCAGTAGGCTTAAGAGTGGGGAAAATATGTTCAAAAGGCCATGGGTTCTAATCCTGTATTAAACACTTGGGATAGTATAAAATGACAGACAATTCCCTGCCCACAACACGTTTACATCTGTTTGGGGGGACTGGAGTTCTTGGAGTAACAGAATTGGGGGCCTGGAGACGAGGGAATATGGGGGCAAGTCTTAGTAGGATATTGTAACCATCAACTTACATTCATCTGTCAGTACACATCCTCTCTTGGCATTAGGGCCAGTGTCTTAGGGTATGGGGAGACTAGCGTTTGCCCAAAACTAGGCTGTCTCCAACCCCCTACCCGTTTCTTTCCAGCTCTGATACTGCCGGTTTCTTCTTCCCGGCCACGTGACTGAAATGTCAGGTAACAAATGTGGTCCCCAGCTGTTTCCACAGACTAGGAAGGGAGAACCTGGACTTTGGTATCAGTAGTCCAGTCATCTCTTAAGATCAGGTTCCACAGGTCTAGATGAGGAT